>NC_086320.1:217975774-218275774 GCF_036172605.1 Pelobates fuscus | reverse complement strand
AAGCTCATTTTTCTCTGCCAGACATCATAGCTTGCATTACTCAAATGCAAGCACAGCACCTGACACTAATGACCCCGATGTTGGGTTTCCCATAGTATGTTCCATTGTGGAAATTGATTTTAAGTTGCTTTAGCAATATTGGTCATGTACATATATTCAGCCAGGTAAGTCAGAGGCCCTAAATATGGTCTAGAACAGGCATGGGCAACCTTCAGAACTTCAGGTGTTTTGGACTACACCTCCCATGATGCTTTACCAGCATTATGGGTGTAAGAGCATTATGGGGAATGTAGTCCACAACATCTGGAATGCCGAAGGTTGCCTACCCTTGGTCTAGAACATTGATGGTGTTTGCAAATATGTAAAAAATAAATAAGTCTTCATTTCTAAAGTACAATAAAGACCAGTGAGTGTCATCTTACCTGGTGCAATATATGCTGGCTGAAGAACAAAACTGGGCAATAAAATATCGAGAGACAAAAAGTGTGTGGTTAAAACATAGTAGTGTGTGTATTAAACAAGTCAATTGAATGTCTACAGACTTTCACATGTGAATAAATGCATTAATATTGTTCTATTAATATTGTATCAATGTCGTATTTGATTGCAGTTTGCATAATTAAAATGCTAAATGACACAATGGAGAGATTAGAGATCCCCACGAAAATCAGTGGAACCAGCATGCACATTCCATTAGTGAATTTAACTTTTTACATCTTTACATCACTTTGTGTGTAAAAGTGTCTGTTTTGCAAAAACTGTTGCAATGTTTCTCCTATAACTTTCCAGACACAGTTTAAGAATTAATCTACTTAGTCTGTTGATAGCAGATATACAAACACATTAACAAGCCACAAAATATATTTAGAAAATTAACTTTCCTAGCTATTTGCAAAAGTAAACATAGTTCCAAAAGTGATATTGGTATGGTTAATATATATCATTTTTAATTCTGTTATATACAACAAGAATTAAATAATAAATGATCTGTAATTCATTGAAAATATGCTGTCATAAAACATCTTTCAGCACCTTTAAGCATTGATCATATATCTTTATACTGTTATGGATATGTCATCAACACTGCCAGATAACATATATGCAAAATAATGCTGCAAAACCTGTAGAGATTCCTGTGCAAAAACGAGTTCAGCTCTCAGGTGAATTGATTTTCACACTCCCTGTGAAAAATATCAATCAAGTGTTATCTTTAAGATTCCTCTGCACTGCATTTTTGGTTCTATTTAAAGCAGACCTGTCGCTTCTCAGTTTTTCATAAAGATAGAATCTTTATAGAAAAACTGCATATTGCATTTGAATTTCACTAAATGTCCTGCACAATCTAAAGATATACATGAGAAGCAGAAGACACATGCTTTGTGTTTCGTACAACTCGGAAAATCCCCAAAATGAGAAAAACATCTGAATATTGATTACTGTTCATCAGCCTTGCTTTGTCATTTACAGACAATTTTGCAATTAGGGTATTCACCAGGGGGTGGAGCTATGGAGAATAAGAAGCATTTTCCTTAAATTGCAATACAACACACAGAATTGTCTACCAGCACTCAGAATTCTGCTATCATGTCAAACAAGATTTTTAAGTTAATGCATCATTTGTTTGTAATTTGGAGTGGATTTATTTTGCAAATAGATAAAGGATATAAAAAAGGGCAGTCTATGCATCATAATCACTAAGTGCCTTTGTAGTGGTTGTGGTGTTAGAAGACGTTGGGCACCCTACTTGCATGTAATGGTTATGGTGTTTAGACTGTTCCATTAAACCCAAGTGTGTACAATGTGATAATCATACTCCAAACATATAATGTACACATGAAAAAATAATAATAAAATGTATTAAAACCAACATGGGCGTAATGAAGAAGGAAACCTTTGGATGAGTATAATATTCTCACAAATGACAGGTCAGTTTTAAGTAAATAATAAAAGAAAATAATAATATGTGAATAGCTATCTATCCTGTACAACAGATTACTGAAAAGCAGAGAAAACAAACACTAAAACGTACCATTCTTTTATAAAGAATATGGATATCAGAACAGCGGCATACTAAGAATGTAACAAATCTCTTGTGGACAGAAGGTGTGATGATCTGGGAGACCTGGTTGCAACAGAGCGGTCCTTAGACTCTTGGTATTTGCACTTCATGGTCTCAGTGGGGAGTCTGTCTCTACTTTTCTGTGTTATAATCAGAGGTGGAACTACTGCAGGTGCAGCAGTGCGGGGGCACCGGGGTCTGCACCTAGGGCCACCCCATGGGCATTGCTGAAAAGAGGCCCTATCTGGCGCTGCAGCCCTTTAACAGCGCAACCAGGCCCCTTTCACATCAAGCATGCCGAAGTCTGTATGTCAGGGTGTGTTTATGTGTCAGTGGATGTATCTGTATCTGTGTTAGTGTGCATCATGGTGTGTGTATCTATGTGTGTGTCAGTGTATATGTGTCAGTGTGTTTACAGTGAGGGAAAAAAGTATTTGATCCCCTGCTGATTTTGAACTTGGTAGCAAAACCCTTGTTGGCAATCACAGAGGTCAGACGTTTCTTGCAGTTGGCCACCAGGCTTGCACACATCTCAGGAGGGATTTTGTCCCACTTCTCTTTGCAGATCCTCTCCAAGTCATTAAGGTTTCGATGCTGATTTTTGGCAACTCGAACCGTCAGCTCCCTCCACAGATTTTCTATGGGATTAAGGTCTGGAGACTGGCTAGGCCCCTACAGGACCTTAATGTGCTTCTTTTTGAGTAGCTCCTTTGTTGCCTTGGCTGTGTGTTTTGGGTCATCGTCATGCTGGAGTACCCATCCACGACACTTTCACCCAGTTCTCCTCTGAATCATTCAGATGTTGATTGTTAAACTTCAGACGGACCTGTACATGTGCTTTCTTGAGCAGGGGAACCTTGCGGGCATTGCAGGATTTCAGTCCTTCACTGCATATTGTGTTACCAATTTTTTCTTGGTGACTATGGTCCCAGCTGCCTTGAGATCTTGTTAAGATTCTCCCATGTAGTTCTGGGCTGATTCCTCACCATTCATCATTGAAACTCCACGAGGTGAGATCTTGCATGGAGCACCAGACCGAGGGAGACTGACCGTTATTTTGTGTTTCTTCCATTTGCAAATAATCGCACCAACTGTTGTCACCGTCTCACCAAGCTGCTTGGCGATGGTCTTGTAGCCAATTCCAGCCTTGTGTAGGTCTACAATCTTGTCCCTGCCATCCTTGGACAGCTCTTTGGTCTTGGCCATGGTGGAGAGTTTGGAATCTGATTGATTGCTTCTGTGGACAGGTGTCTTTTACACAGGTAACGAGACGAGATTAGGAGCACTCCCTTTAACCCCTTAAGGACCAAACTTCTGGAATAAAAGGGAATCATGACATGTCACACATGTCATGTGTCCTTAAAGGGTTAAGTTAGTGCTCCTAATCTCAGCTTGTTACCTGTATAAAAGACACCTGGGAGACAGAAATTTTGCTGATTGATAAGGGATCAAATACTTATACTTATATCTGTGTACATATGCACGTGAGAGTGTATGTGTGTGTATGCATACATCCCAACATAGCTCTAATGCACTTTATAGCTTTTCGACTAAATAATAACTTTATGCCATTTTTTTTTCTTCAAAGTTTTGAAGAATTCTTCATCTTTACCTGACCGCTTTGTCTTATCTGTCATTCTTAAAATACTTACTTTTCCCAGGTTCCTTTACATTTTCTGTCCTCCCTTCTAACCTATAACCTTTGAAGTTTGCTAATCAGCTCCCTCCTACACTGTAGTCCAGAATGAAAGGTTCCTGACTGATCAAGCTACTTGTCTGAGTGTATAAAGATGAAGGCTGATAATGCAATGGTACATGTGGGTATCTTCACAAAAATAACTTTAAAAGCTCAAAGCCGTGTCTATAAAATGTGCTAAAAAGAATGGATAAGTACTAGCCTGAAGTACTCATTTAGAGGAACACTCTAAACCCCATAAGTCATGCTGCTTGCGTAGGTAATCGTGTAAGTGACCACTGTCTCTGTTCACTCTGTTGCTTTTATAATGTAGCTATTTGCAAATGCCTGCTCAAATACATAACAGATATGGCATAGGGCTATTCAGCAAGACACTGCTACTTCTGACAGAAGATTAATTTATGTCTTTCTCCGAATAAAAATGCTGGGGGGTTTGAACTACCTCTTCCATAAATCATTGCTGCCTTAAGGCTAATATTTTCTTTGAAAGACACAATTCACTCCTTTGGTTACTACATGCTCAATACAGAAGATGTAAATATTGGATTTTGCAGCAAATGCATGACTTATATTATTGGTGGGTTTTAATTCAGCCTGAAATGCTCCTTTAATGCTAGTATATTTTGCCCTTAAAGGGAAAAAGTCCTTAATTTTGCCCATGAGCCCAGATTGCTGTCAGTCGCTACCAGAGACTTAAATAAGCTAGGAACATATTGAAATGTAAATGTTCATTTGTTCTCTGACTTAGTGCTTCTCTAATTTTCTAATATATTATTTTTTTAATTTGCCTAGGATCTATAATATCACCTGTGCCACTTATCCATTGTTTGTGGGTTTTACCTGACCTCATTTGTCTTTAAAATGACATCATTATACTGGAGCAATTTTGTCCAGAATAACTGCCCTATCTATGATGCAAACACTTCATATCTTAGCCCCCTCCCTGTGTCTCTGAGCCACTCTGTACATTTACAAGGCCTCTAATACAACTTAGCTGCCTATCACCTGTGCCACTTATCCATCCATTTGTGGGCTTCAACCACATTTGTCTTTAAAGAGTAACTATAGTGCCATAAAAAACTATAGCTTCGGCCTTTGTCAAGGCCCACCCCCGTGGTGCAGAAGGGGTTAATATCCCCTTTCTGTCACTTACCTAGGTCCAGCGCTCTGCAGCACTCGCATTAGGATTTCCCCATAGGAAAGCATTATTCAATGCTTTCCTATGTTGATTCTAGTGACGCTGGAAGTCCTCATGCATAGCTGAAGTGGTCCGGGTGCCTACAGTGTCCCTTTAAAGTAACATCATTATACTTGAGCTAAACAAAGACTATAGAGAAAGAGTACTGGTACATTCCGTTATCATTGGCTAGATCAGCGGTTCCCAAACTGGGACGCGACGGCACAGGGGAGCCGCAATATATTTTCCCAGTTGATCATAGCACCTGGAACCATGCCTCCTTCTCCCCTGCCGGCTCTGCAGGACAAGATCAGGGATGTTCCTCACTAGTCCGCGAGCAGTGTAATGCTGACAGCTGGCAGGGGAGGGAGGGAGAGAGTACCAGGGGGAACTCTAACCTGCAGCTCCGTCGGGTTCTCCTCTTGCGAGCTCGGAGTGTTGCCACGGTTACCAAGAGTGAACTTTAGCCTGAGCAGCAGACCACTAGGGCTTCTCCACCAGACCACCAGGGATTAGTACTGTCCCCCCTGCCAGGCAAAGGTAAGCAGGGATATCAATATATCAATATATATGTAATTAATTATTAAACTACCCTCCTCCTCCCTCCCTTGCCCCCTATGCACACTCACTGCCCCCATACACACTGTCCCCTATACACACACCCACACTGCCCCTCCCACACACACTGCCCTATACACACTGCCCCCATACACACACTGCCCCCCTACACACACACACACACACACAGCCCCCATATACACACTGCCCCCATATACACACTGTCCCCCATACACATACATTGGTCCCCCTACACACACACACACACACACACACACACACACACTGCCCCATATACACACTGGCCCCTATACACACACACACACACACACACACTTTACCCCTCACACTCACTGCCCCATCCACACACTGCCCCACATACAAACACATTGCCCCCATACACACCCTGCCCCATGCACACACCCTGCACTCCTCACACCCACTGCCCCCCCACACACACACTGTCTTATATACACACTGCCCCATACACACACTGCCCACCCTACACACACATACACACACACTGCCTCCATATACTCACTGCCCCATACACACACATTGCCCCCCCATACACACACACACACTGCCCCCATACACACACTGTACCCCTAACACACACTGCCCCTATACACATGCACAGTACCCCTCAGTCACACTCTGCCCCCACAAACACACTGCCCCTTCAATACACACACAGTGCCCCCTACACATATACTGTACCCCTCACGCACGCACTGTATCCCTCACACACACAATGCACCCCTACACGCTCACTACATCCTTCACACACAAACTACATCCTTCACAAACAGAACGTACCCCCGTACACATACTGCACCCCACACACACACACACTGCACCCCTCAGACACACACTTAACCCCACACACATTGCACCCCTCACACAAACCACTGCCCCTATCCCCTACTAAAGCCCCTATCTCAGCAGACCCCATGTAAGTTGTCAAACTGTTCTTAACCCCTTAACGACACATGACATGTGTGACATGTCATGATTCCCTTTCATTCAAGAAGTTTGGTCCTTAAGGGGTTAAACAGTGTACTGTAGTGGTTATTGTGCCTGGATTGTTTCTTTAAATAATCTACAAGTGCCCCTCCTGAGATTACATTCTGGATCCCCCCCTGACAGGGAAACATTTGACTTGGGGTGCCTTGGAAAAATATCCTTGGAAAAATTTTGCAACATTAAGAACACCTTAAACCTAAAAAGTTTGTGAACCACTGGGCTAGATGATAAATATGAATTAGCTGGGGAAAGCTGCTTCTCTATGGAAGATGCCTGTGGCAGACGGAAAACTTTTAAATGACAATTGCATAACTTACTGCTTATATGACATCTATATGATATTGTTATATAAACACCTTAAGTGTCAACCAGTGCAGGTTTTACAATTAGAGGGTAAAGTCTTGTGTGACCTAAAGGTATAATTATCCATGCCAAACACATTTTTTTTAGATAATTCAAAATAATGGAAAAGAAACTGACAACCACATTGCATACACATAAATATACAGTAGAGTGTTTTTCCTCTAACCAGTAAATTATAGTGAGTTGAAAACAAGTTGCACAATGTAGGTAAAAAAAAACAATCTGGAAACATTCTTGATCAGTGCCATATTTTTACATTTTAGTTCAGGTCTAAATGGTGGTTTTCTACTATTTTCACCAAGCTCCAAATTCGCATTCCCCTTTCTCTTTTTGAATTGTTTCCTTTTCCCATTTTGTCTTCCCACATCACCCTATTTCTCTAATTTTCTTGTTTTCCCATTGACCCTAGGACCTATGTTTTTTTTTTGTTTTTTTTGTTTTTTAAGTCTTGTTTTCCCATTTCTCCAGCAGATATACCATATTTATCCTTGAAGAAAAAACTATATGCCAGGTTTTATTCAAACTTACAAATATTGCCAGCAGTTGTCAATGAAAGTGATGTTTTAGGGCCTCAACCTGCCAAAGTCACCCCTATAAATGCTTTCACAATCATTTTGCCACAGTCAGCCCCCTACTCACACTTACCCTGTCACCCTCTGAAGACAGTCATACTCATACACACACACAGTCACCTCCCACACACAAAACAAAGCCTCACCATAAACACAATGCGAACAGGACCACAAGCATATGCTCACAGACATGCACACACTCACAGAGACACACATTCAAACACAATAGTCACACAGGCTCTTAAACAGGTAAGCAATGGCAGACACACCCAGCCAGAAATACACATAACCATGTACACTCTGTCAGACACATATTGTAACTGCTTGTCTCTATCTGTCAATGTGTGTCTCTGTGCATCAGTGTGTTTGTGTGTATCCATGTTTCAGAGAGTGTGTGTATGTGCGCGTGCATAAGTGTGTGTGTGTGTGTGTGCGTCCATAGCTGCAATGTAAGGGTGATATGGAAATTCTATGGTAATGTGATAATAGAATATATTGGGGGAGTCTATATGACATATTTAGAAATGTTTATCAGTCTAAGAAAAATATAAATGTTTGTTTCCATTAAATAATGTAATACTTATGCATACTGAAATGAAAAATACATTTGAACATTACACACCCAAAATATTTTGATTATGGTGGTGTTTATTTTCGCAAAACGCTTGGCAGCTGAGGGGTTATGTAAAAAAAATAAAAGCTACTTTTTTCAAGTGTTAATTCAGAATGTTTCACCTATGTAGTGTAGCAGCGAATTTGCAAGCATAGCGATCTATATATTTATAAATAGCTACATGTGTGGTATACATTTTTAAATAATGCAGAAGGGCAAGCTCAGTTATAACATCTGATATGTGTATCTATATAAGGCAGTAGTGCTATCTTAGTACCAAGGTGAGGAGTGCTTGGAAAAATGTTTAACTCAATTCAATGTTGCCTAGAATATACAATGTAAAGTGGGACACTGATCTACTTTAAATATGAATTATGCATTGAAGCAATATTGCCCTTCCTGGGAGCATAATAATGAGGTGATTAGGTCATACTTGGATATCTCCACCTTTGGCAAGCCATGCTACATTGAATGGGAAAAAATTGTTGCACAAGTGAATAAGAATCAGATGAGCCCCATATGGCTACATTGTATTCCTCATTCAATCATTTTACCCTCATCACTATGATCAGTTATTTCTCTGTACTAATAGGTTGAAGTCTTAATTCTATAAAAAATCAATTTTCAAAACCATTTATCAAATAATTGGTAATGGGACACCATATGCAAAAATTAACTCTAGCAAGCTAGTAACATTAAAATAAAACAAAAAACACGTATAACCACTTTAAAGTGCAGTGCATATGTGACAATAAATGAAATGGTAATTACTCTTTCATATACAGTTTGTAGATATAATAAAGGATTCCTCTATATCCTCAAAATACTAAGATACAACTGAAAAATATCTACAAAGAAACAAAACCTCATACGGTAATAGAGTATGGACACCAAATAGAGTAAGTTTTCAAGGTTACACTCACAAAATAACTGAAAATTCAGGACCATCAATGTGGTGTTGATTCCTTGTCGAAAGATGAATGGCACATATAAAAGGAAACAGAAGCATCACGGAGACAACAGACAGATATTATTTATTGCCCCTGAGGAAGTCTTGTGCATAAGGCAAAATGCGTAGGGCTGAACATTTTCTACCATGTATTATATTATTTTATTTGACTTCTCATTTATTGGACCTTCTGCCCTATATTTCTTCAACATCCCTGGACAAGACTTGGTGACCATAGGACCACTTACTGATGGGCATTTCTTTCATTTTTATCCTGTGAGTGTAATCTAAAAAAGTGCATGTTCGTTATATATACAGTGTTGCACTTCTCTTTCCTTTTATATGTGCCATTCATCCTTTGAACAGCAATCAATACCACACAGTTTAAACATTAGATCTCACTTTGCAGGAAGTATTTAGAAAGGCTGTATAAGTCACATGCAGGGAGGTATGACTAGGGCTGCATCAACAAAGGGATTTAACTAAATTGAAGAGAATTGAGCAGTGAGACTTCAAAGGCATGATCTATGCACCAAAACGTCTTCATTAAGTTAAAGTTGTGTTTGTGATTATAGTGTTCCTTTCACGATCCTACCTCTTTTTTGCTTGCACTGGCTAGAGTCAGATACAGACCCCTCCAAGATCAGAATGTAGTTCCAGCAATCAGGAGACTTTTGTTCTCTTTTTTGGGGGATCAATATTTATTGATGCCATTCATAAAAATCTAAGTCAATTTTTGGTGAATTGAAAGGATAATCAAACCCCTTGTTTGCTGTTCAAATAATATCCTATTAGGCGTTCTTCTTTATGATTTCCTCCTTAAACATCTTAAAAAACTTTTTAAAAGAAGTTACCTTAATCCAGCACTGGGTGAAGATCCCGGTGTTGCTCGGCATGTCCCCATGTTACGTCATGGCAGCCACACAAGGTCCAATCAAAGGTTTCTTTATCAGAAGCATTTTATTGGAAAGATTCAGAGCACATGTGCATACTCTGAGCCAGTAAAGGGAAAAGGAGTGGGGAGGGAAAGAAGGAGGGAGTGCAGGAAAAATAAAAATAGTGAATTGAATAAGGGGGAATGGAGGGCTACAGAGAAGAAGGGATCGACTGACGGGAGACTCAAGCTTGCAGAGCTTGCAATGGAAATGCAAGTAACTTCTGTCAACAACGCACACACTGCACCAGGATCCATCACACAATTGCAAAAAGTAGATGTGGTCATGGTGGTTGGAGTAACCATTTAATAAAGAAAAAAAAAGTATACAATGTACAAACTTTACAGATTTCAGTGTACAGTTTGAAATATAACAAGAATATAACACATGGACATAGAAACAATAGAAAGAGAGTCTTTTGTAGAAGACACCAAATAAATGGTTAAAAAATAAAACAAACTATTTAGCATATTCCAGCTGCACTCTGGAAAAATGACTCAGGGTCTGAAGATAGAGGATAGAAGAAGATAGAAAGAAAGAAAATGGGGAGAAGGATGTGTTAGCTTTATCTTTAATCCAAGTCAAACCTTCCTAAATTGAGCAAATTCTGGAGAGAATCCAGAATTTGCTATCCGTGCCCATGCCAGTTGTCTCATTGTGGGCACGGGGGAGGGGGTGAGTCAAATTTCCAGAAAATGGGAATAATTGCTTTTTGTGGTTTTCTTTCTTGGCATAAACCCCTGTCCATCAGTATACATTTTCTAATGCACCAGTTTTATGGATGACTGACTACTAAATTGATTTAATAATGTTTATTGGCTTCAGTACTTCAAGGACTATTAGATAGAACTATTGTATAACATTCTTAAAATCGTTTTCACCACATCTTTCTATTAATAAATTAAGGATTGTTCTAATTTAACACGTCCTAATCTAAATAAGGGGTGTCTTGTGTCTTTATCACAATATAAGATCCGTCATTCGTGGAATCTACCTTATTCAAAATACATTTTAGTGCTGTGTTTTGTTTGCGACATACATTGGCAAAACATTTTCTCTTTGCTGCCTCCTAAGCATTCATCATTTTCCTTAAGTTTACCAATGATTTGTTCTGGCTAAATGCATTTTTCCACAAAGCTATAGTTGGGACCAATTGGATAGCAGCTCCTTCAAAGTCAATTGAAAGAACTTATCGTGTACAGTTGACATATTACTGACCCCTCAGGATGCTCCTTCACAATATATATGTCAGAGCCATGGTCATATCGTTACTGGTGCCAGTTAGTGGTACAAATATAATGACTGCTCTTTGTTATAGACAGTCCTGAAATAGTTATTTCTTCGTTATGTTTTAAGGGATATGAGGGAAGTTAAGTAAGCACATTTACAGTAACTCATATCTGAAATGAGTATTGCCTGCAGACAACAAAGCCCATATCATCTCCTTCATCTTTAGCCCATAGAAATTAGCATTCATAAAAATATCCTCATCTAGAAAATACAATTTTAATGCTTAAAGCTCTAGGCTATAACGGCAAATTCAACGTGATTGGCTGTGATCTTCCAGCCAATCATATATTTCTAATTCATTGCATTTCACTTATTTTTTTACAAATGATATATTAAACCAACATGCATCAGTCTAATATGTAATGTGTAGGGTAAGAAGCCCCATGGGGGAATGAGAATTGGCGGCCATGTGCGAGATGTCTATGGTTGTGAGAGTATACATAGTGGGGAGTCAGTTTTATGATTTTGTATTAACTGTTTACCTGCTGCAAACACTTGTCTGTAAATTTTTCAATTAAATCTTTTTTTCCAGCTGTTTCATGTTTTCATAAACTTAGCTTTTTTAAGGATTGTGCAAGTAACTTACCTTTCACCAACGTCACAAAACTTTTTTTATTGATTTCCTTTAAATGGTATACTTTAATGGATAGACCATTTTGCTCATTAATATCTTTAGTAAATTTTAGGATGATTGAAAAATATTAATAAACTAGTCAATCATTTAGATATTAATAAAATAATGTATGATGGGTCAATGTATATATATTATTATGTAAATTCAATTTTTCTATTTTAGTTTATACTATTCTTCCATTCTCTTTCACTACTTATTAACATGCACACACACGTATACACAAAATCACGCACACACTTGCTATTTTAAGATGGATAAATGGTCAGGATCCTTTAAAGCCGCAGAGCACCTTGCTTGCAATGTTGAGTTAAGACAGTATCAATCTTTATAAATGCTTTTATTGCAATTTAGTTGCAGTTTCATCTTGCCCCGTAATTAGATGTCATGCCCTAAAGCTAAGCTGACTAAGACTTTATAGAAAGGTAAAAACACTTCACTATTTCTAAGTGAAACTGATTTCTTATGGTAGCTGTCTCCAAACTATTCTCTTGCTACCACATTTGAACAAAAGCAATAGTAGATAAGAAAAGGACCTTCATTTATACAGTCTTAAAATAGCCATCTGTAACATTTCTCTATATTTCACTTGTAAGCAGTATAAGTAATTTAAGCTGTAATTAGGTTGTTTTATATTTGTGAAAATATTCAATCTAGTCACATAGTCTTTTTGAATATGAGTCAATTATTATTTGTGTTCAATTCTTTATTTAAATGAAAAAAAAATAATACATAATAGACAGAAAGGCTTAAATACAGACCCTTCCAAAGAGCAAGTTGTTACATTATCGGAATATCGGCAGCAAATTGAAACCATACAAGAACAAATCGGCTATATGCCCAATGAGAGTAGGTAAAGCTAGAGGATAATACCTAACCAAGAATAAAGGAAAGAGGAGAGGAAAGGGAAAAAAGGGATAAAAGGGGAAAAAAAAGTGAGGAAGGGTTTCTCTGCAAGGTTGGGAGAGCAGCTAGTCCCAAGACCGAACATAGACTATTGTCCCAAATATTCTTCCAATGGCTGCAAGACCTTAGGCATGGACGTACTGACTTTGAGTGTAACCTTATCCTTTAGGTAGTCGACATTTAATTTGATTATAACTTCTTCCAATGTATGAACATATTCTTGCAAGTATCCCTGAGCCAAGGCTCTTCGAACTGCAAGGACAACTTTACTGAATATTTTTTGCCTTCAGCTATGAATGGATCTATCATGGACCTTCTATGAAAAATTATACTTAAAAGGTCATGTAATTTGAGATATGATGCTTAACATAGAAACATAGAAACATAGAAACATAGAATGTGACGGCAGATAAGAACCATTCGGCCCATCTAGTCTGCCCAATTTTCTAAATACTTTCATTAGTCTCTGACCTTATCTTATAGTTAGGATTGCCTTATGCCTATCCCACGCATGCTTAATCTCCTTTACTGTGTTAACCTCTATCACTTCATCTGGAAGGCTATTCCATGCATCCACTATCCTCTCAGTAAAGTAATACTTCCTGGTATTATTTTTAAACCTTTGTCCCTCTAATTTAAGACTATGTCCTCTTGTTGTGGTAGTTTTTCTTCGTTTAAATATAGTCTCCTCCTTTACTGTGTTAATTCCCTTTATGTATTTAAATGTTTCTATCATATCCCCCCGTCTTGTCTTTCCTCCAAGCTATACATGTTAAGATCCTTTAAACTTCCCTGGTAAGTTTTATCCTGCAATCCATGAACCAGTTTAGTAGCCCTTCTCTGAACTCTCTCTAAGGTATCAATATCCTTCTGAAGATACGGTCTCCAGTACTGCGTACAATACTCCAAGTGAGGTCTCACCAGTGTTCTGTACAATGGCATGAGCACTTCCCTCTTTCTACTGCTAATACCTCTCCCTATACAACCAAGCATTCTGCTAGCATTTCCTGCTGCTCTATTAGATTGCCTGCCTTCCTTTAAGTAATCAGAAATAATCACCCCTAAATCCCTTTCCTCAGATGTTGAGGTTAGGACTCTATTAAATATTCTGGACTCTGCCCTTGGGTTTTTACGTCCAAGATGCATTATCTTGCACTTATCCACATTAAATGTCAGTTGCCACAACTCTGACCATTTTTCTAGTTTACCTAAATCATTAGCCATTTGGCTTATCCCTCCTGGAACATCAACCCTGTTACATATCTTAGTATCATCCGCAAAAAGACATACCTTACCATCAAGACCTTCTGCAATATCACTAATAAAAATATTAAAGAGAATGGGTTCAAGTACAGATCCCTGAGGTACCCCACTGGTGACAAGCCCAAGCTTAGAATATACTCCATTGACTACAACCCTCTGTTGCCTGTCATTCAGCCACTGCCTCACCCATTCAACAATATTGGAATCCAAACTTAAAGATTGCAGTTTATTGATAAGCCTTCTATGTGCAACAGTGTCAAAAGCCTTACTGAAATCTAGGTAAGCAATGTCTACTGCACCACCCTGATCTATAATTTTAGTTACTCAATCAAAAAAATCAATAAGATTAGTTTGGCATGATCTCCCTGAAGTAAACCCATGTTGTCTCTGATCTTGAAATCCATGTATTTTTAGATGTTCAACAATCCTATCCTTTAACATGGTTTCCATCACTTTCCCCACTACTGAAGTAAGGCTTACTGGCCTATAGTTGCCCGACTCCTCCCTATTACCTTTCTTGTGAATGGGCACAACATTCACTAACTTCTAATCTTCTGGGACTACTCCTGTTATCAATGATTTGTTAAATAAATCTGTTAATGGTTTTGCTAGTACACCACTAAGCTCTTTTAATAGCTTTGGGTGTATTCCATTAGGTCCCATTGACTTATTTGTCTTTACTTTTGACAGTTGAAATAGAACATCTTCCTCTGTAAACTCACATGTAATAAATAACTAATTTATCCTTTTTCTTAACTGAGGTCCCTCTCCTTCATTTTCATCTGTAAATACCGAACAAAAATATTCATTGAGCAGTCAGCTAGACCTTTATCCTCTTCTACATACCTTCCTTCTTTTGTTTTTAATCTAACTAATCCTTGTTTTACTTTTCTTTTCTCATTTATGTATCTAAAAAAAGTTTAGTCCCCCTTTTTTACTGACTGTGCTATTTTCTATTCTGTGTGTGATTTGGAAGCCCTTAATACTTGCTTAGCCTCTTTCTGCCTAATCTTATAGATCATTCTGTCTTCCTCACTCTGTTTTTTTTTATAATTACTAAATGCTAACTTTTTGTTTTTTACTATTTTGGCCACATCTGCGGAGTACCACAGTGGTTTCTTGAATTTTTTGCTTTTACTGACAAGCATAATGCAATTTTCTGTTGCCTTCTGTAGTGCAACTTTTAAATAATCCCATTTATCTTGGACGCCATTTAAATTGCTCCAATCTGATAATGACTCCTTTACACATATTCTAATTTTAGAAAAGTCTGTTTTTCTAAAGTCTAAAACTTTTTTTTTTGTGTGGTGTGACTCAGTCACTGTTCTTATATTAAACCACACTGTTTGATGATCACTGGATCCTAAACTTTCACCTACAGTAATATCGGATACCAAATCTCCATTTGTTAACACTAAATCTAGTATGGCCTCTTTACGAGTTGGCTACTCAACAACTTGTTTTAGAGACAATCCCAGTAGGGAGTTTAGAATATGTGTGCTCCTGGCACTAGCAGCTATTTTTGTTTTCCAATTCACATCAGGAAGATTAAAGTCACCCATGATGATAACTTCCCCTTTCATTGTCATTTTAGCTATTTCCTCAACTAGTAGATTATCTAACTCTTCAATTTGTCCTGGGGGCCTATAAATCACACCTACACGAATTACTGTGTGATTAACAAATTCTAACGTAACCCAAACAGACTCTATGTTCACCTCACTAACTTTTATTAGGCTAGATTTTATGCTATCGTTCACATACAGGGCCACCCCTCCCCCTTTCCTGCCTTTCCTGTCTTTTCTATATAAAGAGTACCCTGGTATTGCTATGTCCCAGTCATTTTTCTCATTATACCATGTCTCAGTAACAGCGACTAAATCTACACTATCAGTTGCCATTATTGCCACAAGTTCATGGATCTTATTCCCAAAACTGCGAGCATTTGTAGACATGACTCTAAGCTTATCATTTTTTTTAACACACTTGCTACAGGAACCTTCGGTCCTTGTTTTGGGGGACAATTGGATTGATGTTTTATCACCCTTTTGCCCCCCCCCCCCTCCTAGTTTAAATACATCCTAGCAAAACCTCTGAACTGCTCACTGAGAACATTTGTTCCCTTTTGAGAAAGATGCAAACCATCTTTTTTGTACAGTTTATTTACATTACAAACAGAGCTACCATGAGAAATAAGGCCAAGTCCTTGCTCCCAACACCATTCACCAAGCCACGAGTTAAAGTCCCTAATACGCATCCGCCTGTCGTTCTGAGTGTTATGCACAGGCAGAACTTCAGAGAATGACAGTGTGGAAGCAACCTGCCGTATATCATTGGCAAAAAACACTAAAAACTTCCTTACCCTCTGAAACCTCATTGCAAGCCAAGTCATTTGTCCCTAGATGGACAAGTACATCCAATTCCCCTTCCTGCTTTGCTCGCTTAACAATGTTACAGATACGTCTCCTGTCTCTGTGAGCAGTAGCTCCGGGAAGACACCTTACAAGACCACCATTGTCCATCTCCACACCTCTTATGATGGAATCCCCTAACAACAACAACTGCTTTCTATTAGGCCTCACCATAGTCTCCAAGCCTCTCTCCACAACACCACTAGCCTCAGTTCCTCTCTCCACAACACCACTAGCCTCAGTGCCTCTCTCCACAACACCACTACCCTCAGTGCCTCTCTCCACAAAACCACTAGCCTCAGATCCTCTCTCCACAACACCACTAGCATCAGTGCCTCTCTTCACAACACCACTACCCTCAGTGCCTCTCTCCACAACACCACTAGCCTCAGTTCCTCTCTCCACAACACCATTAGCCTCAGTGCCTCTCTCCACAACACCACTACCCTCAGTGCCTCTCTCCACAACACCACTACCCTTAGTGCCTCTCTCCATAACACCATTACACTCTGAAAGTGCAGAAAATGAATTATGTAGAGCAACAGACTGTGCAATATGCCTTTTATCCACAACTCTGAGTCTACCAGATCCTACAGTGATCCATCTGCCATTCCTATTATGTCTCTGTGGCAGTGACTTTGCAGCAGTTCCAGTCTGAGTTTGTTTACCAGATAATTTACAAATCTCAGACTTCAAAAATACAATCTCCTGCCGCAAGATAGAGAACTGTCTACAGGTTAGACAACAACCAAACCTCCAAAAAGTGGAACGTAAAACAAATGCATAGCAACTATTACACTGAACTAAGTCTGCCATTCCAGTGAGGTAAATAATTAAAATCAAACAAATTTTTACTTTTTATTTATCCTCCTGAATACCTCAGATTACCTCCAGGTTATCTACAGAATATCTCCAACCACACACTTAGAAGCAACAATCTCCAGAATATCTCCAACCACACACACTTAGAAGCAACACTCTCCACAATATCTCCAACCACACACACTTAGAAGCAACACTTAGATGAAGCAACCAAGCTATATTAGCCAAGCTAATGACAACAACCCTTATATACTCCTAAAATCACCACCCACTAGGAATGTTTAACACCTGGGCAGGCCTCTGCTTATTTGCAAACAATAGCTAATTTAAACAGCAATCAATAGCAAGTAGCTAACTAATCAAATCAAATTCCTTATAATTACCAACAGTAAATTAACCCTTGTGCAATCAGTAACCTTTTCCTACAGATGAATCTTACCTGTAACAGTAAAAAAGAAAACTCTTAGCACCAGGGCCGGACTGGGAGAAAAATTAGGCCCGGGCATTTTTTTAGCACAGTGGCCCACTAAGAAGGGGGCGGGGCAGTGAGGGTGTGTTTCGTCATCACCAATGACAAACACGCCCCCTCTCAAAGTGAGCGTTGGGTCAATCATCTTCCAGGGCAGAGCTCTGCTAAAGAGCTCTAGCACGAGAAAAAAAAAAAACTGTATTTGTTATTAAAATGTTCAAATTTAATAACATGCTTGCACTGTGTTTCCTTGCAACTTGTCTCTGGTGTCTCTATTAATGCATACCAGGAGATAAAAGGGCCAGGAAAGAGTATTGTGCATGTGTTTGGAGCCTGCTGGTGGGATTGTGTGTGTGTAGAGTGAGCTGATTGTGGTGTGGTATTGTGTAATAAGGTCAGTTTTAGTTGTGTTTGTGGTGTAATGTAATGCATATGGGGCTAGGGGCTGTAGAGAATGTGTGTATAGGGGATGTAGTAAGTGTGTGCATACAGGCTATAGTGTGTGTGTGTGTGTGTGTGTGTGTGTATATAGGTGATGTAGTGGTTGTAGAGAGTGTGTGTTTAGGGGTGTAGCATGCGTTTGTTTACAAGGAATCTAGTGTGTGTATAAGGGATCCAGAGTGTGTATGTTAGGAATGTGGTGCAGTGTGTGTGTGTGTGTGTATACAGGAGTCTAGTGTGTGTTTGAAGGACCCAGAATGTGTAGGAGAGCTAGTGAGTGTATGTATATAACGGAATCAGAGTGTATATAGGGATCTAGTGTGTGTATATATGATCCAGAGTTGGGTAAGGGATCTAGTGTGTGTCTGGAATGTAATGTGTTTAGGGTTGCAATATGTGTGTGAGGGATTCAGTGTGTGAGAGGGGTACTGTAGTGTGTGTGTTTGAAAGTATTGTGTGTGTGTTTGGTGCAGTGTGTATGTGTGAGGGGTGCAGTGAGTGTCTGTGAGGGGTGTGGTGTGTACGTGAAGGGTGCAGTATGTGTTTGTGATGGATGCTGTGTTTGAGGGGTGCTGTGTGTGATGATGCTGTGTATGTGTGTGAGGGTGCCGTGTATCTGTATGTGTGTGGGGGTGCTGTGTGTGATGTGTTTAAGGGTGCTGTGTGTGAGGGTGTTGTGTTTAAGGGTGCTGTGTGTGTGAGGGTCCTGTGTGTGATTTGTGAGGGTGCTGTGTGTGTGTTTTGTGTGTGAGGGTGCTGTGTGATTTGTGGGGGTGCTGTGTGTGATTTGTGTTTGTGGGTGCTGTGTGAGAGTGTGCTGTGTGTGAGGTGTGTGTGGCTGCTGTGTGTGATGTGTGTGAGAGTGCTGTGTGTGAGAGTGTTGTGTGTGAGAGTACTAAGTGTGATAGTGCTGCGAGTGATGTGTGTGAGGGTGCTGAGTGTGATGTGTGTGAGGGTGCTGTGTGATTTGTGGGGGTGCTGTGTGTGATTTGTGTGTGTGGGTGCTGTGTGAGAGTGTGCTGTGTGTGGGTGCTCTGTGTGATTTGGGTGACGGTGCTGAGTGTGATGTGTGTGAGAGTGCTGCGTGTGAGAGTACTGAGTGTGATAGTGCTGCTAGTGATGTGTGTGAGAGTGATGTGTGTGTGAGGGTGCTGAGTGTGATGTGTGTGAGAGTGATGTGTGTGAGGGTGCTGAGTGTGATGTGAGTGATGTGAGTGATGTGTGTGAGGGTGCTGAGTGTGATGTGTGTGAGAGTGCTGAGAGTGATGTGTGTGAGGGTGCTGAGTGTGATGTGGGTGAGAGTGATGTGTGTGAGGGTGCTGAGTGTGATGTGGGTGAGAGTGATGTGTGTGATGTGGGTGAGAGTGCTGAGAGTGATGTGTGTGAGGGTGTTGAGTGTCATGTGGGTGAGGGTGCTGAGGGTGAATGTTAAAAGAGATTTTGTGTTGGGAAAAAATAAATAATCTAATAAGCATGCATTATATCCCCCCTCCCCCTATCCCTTCTTACCTTTAGCCTGGGAGGGGAGGGGGGGGGTCCGGCATGGTGGTGAGTGGGAGGGGGGACCGGCACGGTGACATCTTCCCTGGTGGTCCAGGGGGTGAGTGAACTCTAGCCTGCGGGCTAGAGTTCACTCTCGCGAGATCCGGTCGTTGCAATGGCAACGACCGGATCTCGCAAGAGGAACCCGGCGGAGCTGCAAGATAGAGCTCCACCGGGTCCTCTCCCTCCCTCCCCAGCCGCATGTACCGCAGGTCTATTTAAGTGGGCCGGTGAGGGAGATCTTTGATCTCCCCACCGGCCCGTCGTGGCAAACAGCGGGGCCGGCGCTTGCATAGTGCCGGCCCTGCATACACCGGCAGGGGAGATCCTGGGACATCCCCTGCCCTCCTCGGCCCATGGCCACCGCGGCCCACTGGGCATTTGCCCGGTGTGCCCGATGGCCAGTCCGGGCCTGCTTAGCACAAATCTTAGACAGTTGAAGCTTCTGTAAAACTCTCCATAATATCTCCAAACACACACACTTAGAAGCAACACTTAGATGAAGCAACCAAGCTTAGTTGGGGTTATATCCCACCTACACAAGATTTTATAGAAGAGACTAACTGATACTTCCCAGGCAGCCATTCAAATTTCCTCCAAATCTTCCAACTCCACATGCTGCTGCAAATCAGTTTCCCATAAACCAACATAGCATAGCTCACCCCAGTCGTTAGAAGTGTCAAACATGATTATGTAGAGTAGAACTTAATCCATTTTGAGACACTTCAGATAGAAATTTAAAGAAACTCAGTGATAGCAGCCTGTCTAACTAAACTGTTTGCAGCAAAATCTCTGTCTATATATCTAACATAATCACTGGGAGTTAGAGTAGTACCTCTTTGCAAATCCTAGAGGCATTTTCTATACCCTCAAAATCTCTAGGCCTCATTCTCAGTAGAAAGGATCAGTTTCATGCAAAGGGTGTTAAGGGAGAAGTGGATAAGGATAGAGCATATTGGGAACATTTAGCACGCCAAACACTAATCTTATCGACTATGGTGTGACAATTTGTGTGTAACAAAGGTATGGGGAACATGGGTACCCAAATATAAAACTGTGACCAATTGGAAGTGCTTCAGACTGTTTTTTTTTGCTTCTGTTAAGAATTATTACAAGCCCTTGCATCTGGCAGTTAGCATAGAAAAATAATACAAAGAAGAGAAGAAATGTGTCAGGACGAACTAGTGGCCCAACATGAAGAATTAAGTAAAACACGTAACAAATACAAAAATTAACAACATATTACCATGCCATAGAATGGCTGGAATTAACGAAATATAATAAACAGTCAAAAAAAAAATCCAAAGGGTCAGTGATACCAGAAATACAGGAAGTTACGTCAAGTCAAGATCAAAAACCAATAATCAGAATCAGGAACGCGATCTCGGATAACCAACAGGATGGAAACCATGAAAGGGCACTGAACAACTGCAGGTTTGGGTTTAAATAACCCAGCGAATCCTGCTATTGGCTGATTTGGGTCCTATGACCCCAGAACGTGCGTGCACGGCTAAATCGTGGTGCCTCACACGCGTTCATGTCACTAGTGATGTCATTGTGGGTGGCGTTATTAACTATTGCTGTCTTGCAGCGGCCGGTGGCCCTCCCAACGCTGGACCCAGCTGCCAATCCACAAACAGCATGGAGGGAGAGGCTCTGGGGATGAGTAACCTCAACCTCCTTTAGTGCGATCGCGCCAATCAGGCATGGCCTCACTGTGGTGCCGATAGGGCACTGCGACAGTGTGACCATACCGATCATGTGCGGTCACACTGAGGTGCTGATCAGGCACTGTGACAAAATGAAAGAATATATATATGTCTCCTCTTCTTTTGCAGTGTTTGCCCTGGTTTTGCCTGGACTAAACTGGGTTGTAATATATTTTACCCATTTTTTTTAATAATTCATTTAAAAAAATGGATCATCACATGAAAATGTTTATACAATGTTTAGGCACTTTTCAAAGTTTGATTTTATCGCAAAAAGTTGCTTCTAGAGTGGAATTAATTAAAAGATGGACCCTCTATACAAAACATATGCAATTAAGTACAGCTATTTCAACAAGCATGTGGCTGCATCCATTTTGTAGATACCAAACTTTTTATTTCTTTATTGACTTTTTATTTTAGAAGACTCTTACTGAATTTTGGTATTTAGTGTAGTCTTTTGAAATACACAGAATTCAGCACTAATCAACACACAATATATGCAGAACGGGCAGCAATCCAAGCAAAGGAAACCTCTCAAGTCCTTCAATGGATCAAATACAACACAAAAAAGATGGAGTAGGGCTGCTCCAAAACAAATAAAATAATCTTAGAAAGGGTAGAAGGTGCATTCTTATATCTGTCAAAAACAAGGAGAAGAAGGAAGACAGAGAACAGAGCTATTGTGGCCAAGGTTATCAGAAATGTCTGTACTCCCTTGCTTCAAAAGCACTTGAGTTCTGATTGACACCTTCCATTTCGATTACAAACCAAAACAAACAATGAAAACAGCATTGACATCCAACATCCCCTGAAGAATGGCAAAGATAGAGCTTTGTTTATGCTAGACCTAATTCATTGTAAGTGACACCCTTGAACATACTATATTGTTGAAAGTGGATGCTACTCTTTGGTATAACATACTCATAGGAGTCACAATTTTACTGATTGACCATAAACAAGCAAAAGACATTGAGCATAATGATGCCTCAGTCATTTTTATCACCCATTGTGTTCAATATATACATAAAGCCACTAGTCAATCCTATCTGATCAAATGGCCTGAATTTACACCTCTATATATATGAAACAAAGATATACTCTGATCACATGGGAAACCAAAGTCAATTGGCTCAATAGAAATAAAAATACAATACAAGACTGCACATCTTACCTACGTAAACCCCAGCAGGTAACTCTTTCCCAACCCCATCTAGATGTGTAAATGTGTTTAACTCTAGGCTGAATGTTTGTTTATATATATATATATATATATATGTATATATATATATATATATATATATATATATAAAATATCGGATGTCCCGCACTCAATTTTCCGGTCTTGTACTTGCCTCGGTGCTGCCTCAGCCGTTAACGTAAACAAATAGAAAGGAGTGCACTCGAGAGGGCTTTTTTGAAAAAATCAATGTAGTTTATTTTGCAAACGTGCAAACATTCAGAAACGATCAAGTCGACGTTTCAGTCCACGAAGGACTTTTATCAAGGTCTTGATAAAAGTCCTTCGTGGACTGAAACGTCGACTTGATCGTTTCTGAATGTTTGCACGTTTGCAAAATAAACTACATTGATTTTTTCAAAAGAGCCCTCTCGAGTGCACTCCTTTCTATTTGTTTATATATATATATATATATATATATATATATGTACATATATATATATATATATATATATATATATATATATATATATAATATAGCCTGGGTGCTCCACAGTGGAACTATAATACATTCTTCAAATATTGGAAAGGATATTGGAAAGGAGTAGGCACCCGCAGGACTTTGTTATTAAAAAAAGTTTTTAATTGTGCAGCGTCAACGTTGCAGACCTACTCGTGGTCCTTTCTCAAGACCTACAAGGTCTAGTAAAAACTTTTTTACTTTTTCATAACAAAGTCCTGTTCTGTAACTACTCCTTTCCAATATTTGAAGAATATATATAAAAGTATATATATACATATACATTAAAAAAAAACACACACTTCGTCTCCTTAAGCCCAACTGTTGTTTAAAATTACTCCTATATGTTTTTCAAAAAAGGGAGTCAAGCAAGGTCATCATCAATAGATATTGTAATTGGGGTTAATAATATATATTTAAAATAAAAATATGGCATGCCTAAACAATATATGTATCAAAAGGAAAGAAGGACACTGCTGTTAGCTATATTATTGCTCTAGCAGTTGAAAATGTATGCTTCTTTACTAGCTTATAAAATTATTTACAGTACAATTATAAATTGACAACTAACTGCACTAAAATATTTTTTTTAATTATGAAGTTAAATGATTTGAAATCTGTGTAATTTTACTGCACAGCTAAACTAAAAACATGCTGTTATAAAATATATGTCTGTATGACATTTGATAAATGATTCAATATAAAATAAATCATAATACACAATACAAATAACACTTGAATATTTAACTAGCATAATTATTTTAAATTAAAATAATATATTTTGCCTACAGTTACCACACCCTTGCTAGTGTATGAACTCTTTGCTTAGTTAATGTGTATTGCGTTTTTATGTTAAACCATAGTAAAAGCTATAACAAAAAAAAAATTACATTTGAATTCCCTTTGACAAGCTTTCATCACCTAGTGAAAAAAAAAAAATCAATTCAGTAAATATGTTAGCATGACTTTCTTCATATTGATTTATGAAAAAGAAATCCAGAAATACCTTTATATCTTGGAACATATCATAATATGTGGAAATTTACTCATTGGCTCAGATATAACATAGTAGATGTTTAGTTGTCAATTTGATGTTATATCTTTTTTTTAATAACTTTATGCACAAGAAATGTCGTATCATTCTATGCCTGCAGAATGAATGTACAATACTAAGCAAAATTGGAAATGTATGGCAAAATAAATATTTGCTTCTAGTATTTAATTTAACTCAGGAACTTTGGTTTGAGAATCAAGCATTGTTTTTTAGACATAACATACTGGATTGCTATTTTCTTTTTCAGCATTAAAATATTGAATTATACACATTCTGCCTCATTACTGAACCTTTAAAGTTTATTAAAGTTTATTGACCATGTACACACCTCAAGATTTGCTCTCTCATGCTGGAATATTAAATTAAGATGCAATGCCTTGCTGTGTCTCTCATGGTCTCCAACCGAGCTACAGGTAGCAAAAGTCTCCTTCAATTAGGCATAATCATCACTCACAGTCAATAATTGTGCTAAAGGCTGCTTTCAAATCTGTGAGGGATTCACATTTAATGTACTGATTCAGCTTGTCTGAGCCAAATTCACTGTGTACTGAAACCAAAGCAATTTAGTTCTTGCCTACGGCCCTTTTGGCAGTTCATCTAGTACTGTGCGTTGTAAGGACTGTGAGATACAATTTAATCTGAGACATCTGTGCACAGACAGGACCTTTTCCGTAACAGATATACACTAAACTGCAATTGTATGTGAAGAACTTGCTCTTATCTCTCCTCATGAAAAATAAAGCTTTTAAGGGAAGTGAAAGCTCTTCCTACCATTCCAGGATAATAAAAAATATACACTTCAACTGCTAGACATATTAGACCTTTCCAACACATCTGAAACCCATTAGCCATGATTCCTGAAGCAGTTACATATAATTGTGTTAACTGGAGGAGGCCATCTCGGTATCCATTGTGTGGGCATTGATGGTCCAGCCAAATCCACGCTAAATAAACAAACAGACAAATAGCACTGACATTTTATTTATTTATTTAATTCACTTATCAAATCCACTTGGGTGTCATTCCTTGTTAGTTCCTCTAGTGCGGATATGTGCATATTATTCTTAATAATAATATTTTATTAATTTACTTTATTATTATTGCAACTGCTATTTTGGGTTGGATTATAATCTTGTTGTATAAAATAAAAAGTCGAATTGGGCAGTAATTTTTACTGTTTTTTTTTTTGTTTTTTTTTAGTCAGTAAAGTGGGTTATTCTTCAATTTTTCCAAGCCTATTCTCTCAACTACAACCGTAATATACCCCATTAGAAGCTAGACCAAACCATTGTAAGACTATTGGGATTATTTACTAAGGTCTTGGTAAGCTAAGAATTTTATAAGAAAACCATCCACAGAAAAATCAACAGCCGAACATTTTGCAACACACTAACATTATCAAACTCCAAATTGGGCAAAATGATCAAATTGGAGCCAACTTAATAAAGATGCCATCAACTACCTTTGAATGAATGTTCTCACAATGTTTCACTCCAATCTTTCAACCCAAAGTGATCCAAAACATGTTCAGAAATATGATATAAAGAATAATAAGATTGACATATAACTTTGTCCCTCCCAACATTTAGAATGGATAACTAAGTATACTTTCATTTTAGTGATTGAGCTAAAGTGTAGCCAGGTTCAGGGCTGTTCTGAGAAAGTTTAGGTGACTTACTAATACCCATTTATGCAGCTATAATGTAATTTAGAGTAAGATATCATTTGTAAACTAGAGTAAGAACCTTATATCATCTTAGTTATACAGACTATTTCTAAACACATTTATTGTAGTTTGAATACACATTACTGTGAGTATTGTGGCTGTGGAGCTCTATTATAAACTCAGACACACCAACAATATGGAGCTCCTACAGAAGAGTAGAATAAAAAAAGAGGGACAAAGGGGTTTGGGCTCAAAATAAGGACTGTCCCTTCTAATTAGGGACACTTTGGAGGTATGTAACTTTCTAAGATTAACTTTTCAACCAGTCAGGGAGTGACACTGCTAAGCAGACTGGTGACAGTGAAGTGGAATAGACTGACCTGGTGTTACTTGAAGCTGATCTATTGCCCAGAGCAAAAACAGGGTGCAAGAGAATACTGAGAATGGACAACAGCTCAAATAGCCTGCCCTTCCATGGGTCCATGCTTAGATCTTAATCTTGTGCCATTACAAAAAGAACCAGTTCCATTTGCATATTAGACTGATTCCACCCAAAGGGAAAAACAGATCCAAAAATGGCATTTCTCTTATTTTACCTCATCACCTATAGAATATACTTCATTATTTTCTGTTTTCTGTCTTCATAATTTCCATATCGACTCACCACCATATGAGTTTGAGAACACCCAGAAGGCGCTGCTTCCCTGTACCCTTTCCTGACCTATACCTAGTTACTGCCAGAGAGAAGAGACTCTTGTTTGGGAAGTACCAGCTGCCATAACTGGATCTAATAAGTGCTAGGAACCTCACCATCACACGGATTTATTAGGATTATTTCCACCATCTGGTATACCCTGCATTTTGTATGTATATATGCATGTTTGTTTATAGATGGGAGTCAATAATAAGAATTATTGACAAATTAACCTATTAAGCACTGACATTAATTTCCTTATACCTATATTGTTATTTAGTTAGTAGAACTAGTAACCAAAGATCCCATGTATATTTCTTATTTTAAGATTTAAACAAGACATAGTTAATGTTAAAGTAACAATTGCGTATATGTAGCAAAGAGAGTGAGTACCAGAAGATCTTCATGAAAGATTAGAGTTTGAAGCAATAGAAAAAAATACGAGACACAAGCCGATCCAGTTCATCTTTACATTTTTATGTCAAGTTTTAATGGCTATAAAGAAAAGCATCCTAATGTTCCTTTGCACTGCTTTTAACTAAAACAGTATTTTTTGACCCAAACTGGTAACACCTGCTGCTTATCTGCACCAAGTGACATCATACCATTCTCACCTACTGACATTCCTACGTACACACATATACATAGCTTTCACATGCCCACATATAATATAGACAGTTCACTTAAAAGCTCTGCTTCATGTTTCGTTTCAGTTCATAGTTATTCTTGGTGTTCATCCAAAGTATTAAATCTTGATTAAAAAGTGTTGGTATACTTCCTTTTCAATGGTCATAACGCCTGGAACTTTGGACTGCCAGTAGACCTTTGACTTGTCCTCAAAGCCCATTAGACACCTCACACATTAGCAAGTTTGTCTGATTCTGCAGCTATTGGATGTAAGAAACAATGGTTAAGATACTATTAAATAGGAGGACAAAGTTTTCAGCTGGGGAAGGAAGTATGTATGGAAACAAAGAAATTAGGATGTAGAAAGCAATACCAGGGATACACATTGAATTATGTTTAGCTGCAGTATATGATCCCTTTGTTTTGCACCCCTCCTGACATGGGTGCCTAATTTCAGGACGCTATTTATTCTTGCACTGCAGAGAGCCCTAGGAGGATGGATTTCTAAGTAAGTGTGTTAATCTCATAAGAGCAGGCATTAGGTTGCTAGAAAAGGACCTGCAAAAAACAGACATTTATTTATAAATCTATTTTATTTATCTATATCTATAACTATCTCTCTCTATATATATCTATATCTCTATCTATGTATAGCTATACATGAGGTTCAGCTTCCGTTCCTGCAGTTCTTATAAATGACAAAGAATTTGCTTATGATGGGCAGTGATAGGCTGAGAGCACCAGCTCCCAGTCTCAGCTTATCACTGGCCAGAAAGTAATGTTTCCAAGAACTACCTACTTTTCTGACATGATATAATTTCATTGCCTGGAGTAGTCCTTTAAATCATGTAAATATTGTTTTCTTTCCATGGTCTGCACCCATATTGCATGGCCCTATGATAAATTTAATCTTAAAAATTAATTTCTGACTCTTAGACAACTGTAAGTTCAAAGTGTTAATTCCATCTGAGCTCTACTCTCTGTACAGGCTTTAACCTCCCTGGCGGTATTCCCGAGCGTGACTCGGGGTTAATTTTCGCTGCCAGAAGCGGTAACCCCGAGTCACGCTCGGGGTAGATAAGATTTACTTACCTCCGCCGCGATCCGCTTCGGAAGGACTGCCTCACAGCCCAGGCAGCCCTCCCACGGCAAATCAGGCCCCCGGGGGCCATGTGATCGCTCTCAAGGAGCGATCACATGGCCCTCTATAGCTGGCTGTGGATATGCCAGCAGGGGGACTGTTTGAAATATCAGACAGTCCCCCTGCTGGTGGGAAGTATAAAAAAAAAAAAAAGACAAGTGTAAAAATAAATTCAATATATTTTTATATATATATATATATATAATATGTATATATATTATATATATAATAGATGTACATATATATATATTATATATAAATACGTATAATTAAAATAATAAAAAAATAAAATAATAAAATAAATAAATAAAATATTGAAACAAAATTTAATATAAATTATATATGCATATGTAATTTCATTCTAACTGTATTTTGTTATTAATATATATATATATCGGTAACAAAATACACTTAGAATGACATTCTATATATATCTATATATATATAAAATACAAATAAGCGCAAATATATATATATATAGATAAATACATATAATTACATAAAAGATTACATTAGTATACACGTAGAATTTAAATACCTATAAATGCATATATATTAAAATTCTACATGTATATTTAAATAATCTTTTAACGTAATTATGTGATTTGATTAATTAAAATTTGATTGACATGCCTGACATGGGGGCGGAACTGGGCGGGTAATTCAAATGCAAAAAAATGGTACCGCTTTTGGTACAAAATTCCTGACATAATCATACCGCCAGGGAGGTTAAATAACACATTACCTCCAATTTTAATGAAAAGACGTTTTAGAATATGAAGAATATGAACTACATATATAATATGATTAAAATAAAATGTAATAAATGAAAATGTTTGTCTTTTATTATTAAGCTTTTTTTTTTGGCCCATATATTTGAATTTCATAAAGATTTCTTAACTGTTTCATTTAAGTTTGTGCAAGTATACATAAAAACTTCAATTAAAAGCATATTATAGGGCTAGGAATAAAAATCTTTATTTCTAGCATTTAAATGCTTTCTGGTCCTCCCTTCCTCAAGCCCCCTCTTCGGTAGATAAAGAGTTAAATAAACATTTATTTACGTATCCGATTTCAGCGCCAATGTCCTTCGATGCTGCGTCGCGATCCACCTTTTCCAACGTCAACTGTTGGAGGTAAGTGGGGGGCTAACGCGCCCTCCATATTGGAAAGCATTGCTTTAAAGCTTTGATATTGGATTTAACTAACACTGAATGAGCTGAAGTAGTCTTGGTGGCTATTGTGTCCCATTAAGCACCAGTTGCATTTAGAAACAGTCATCCAATATTAAGGCCCCTACCTTGTTTAAATGGACCAATTATTTTTGTATACTTGTCAACTATGTGCTTCTCTTTAGGTCCGTCAGTTTTTTTCTTTTAAATTCTTTATTTTTGGTGCAAGTTTGCATGTAGCGTACATACTGTTTGCAATCTAGTTGGTACATACATTTTGTGTTATCTAGGCTAGTACAAGGGTAAACAACGTATGTAACATCACGATGTTGTTGTTTCTGGCTGGGTTGGGTCTGTCAGTGTTTTATCATTACATATCATTGCTATACTAGAACCTATCATATTGTATATTGTGCAGTTTTTTTCCAACAATTGTACAGCGCTATGGGATGTGTTGTTGCATTTTAAATGCCAATAATAACAAAAATAATACTAATATTCTACTGAACTACATACTATTCTGCTATAATAAATATTACAACTAAATTATTTTTGTAAAAAAAAAAATTAAAGCACCACATTTATTTGAGTTGCTGGAAACTTAAATTGGGGCAAAACATCAACTTCTTATATTGAAATAGATATTTAAAATACAATTTACTGAGTTTTAGTTTTGTATTAATTAGCCCATAAGAAATGGAACCTAAATTAAATAAACTGTTTTTTTTTGTCCTTCTAATTATTTCCGGTATTAATTAAAGTAAATGCAAGCACAAATACAGTTTTTACAATATCATATTAGATAATTGCTAAAAATAAATACATAAAATGATAATATACAAAGCTACTAAACATTCTTGCATTTGTTGAAATACTGATTCCCAAAATGCCAGCTATCATTATGACTCTGAGGACATTATAATTAAATAAATACAACTGGATGACTAATACAAGACATTTATTTATATAAGGCTCTGGAAAAGGGAAAAGGTAGAGGGACTGACCACATTTCTACCCGATAAGTTAATTATCAATATTTTTACAAATTTCATTTTGCATTGCTTTGTAATTCAATGTGAAATAAAACCTACAATGTATATATATATACATGTTGTTGGCAGAGATGGGAGTAATAAAACCTCATGCCCATGTCTGATAAGATTACACCATAGCTGAAAAGAATACTTTATGGTTGCAACTGCATGCCACTAAATTAAGCATTCCAAGTAACCTTTAGCTTGATTTTATTGTGTTTATATCATAAATTAGTTAAGATGTAACGCTGAAGAAAGTAAACATAAAAATATGTGAATTAGGCTTTAGGAGTAAATCAATGTCTACATGTCAATGTTACAAAGCATAGCAGTAACCTTCTGGTAATCTCACTCTCTCTGCATTACGTGTGCCCTTTTGGCCTGAGCGTAAATTTTTCTATCTGACAACTGGAGCCTAGGTTCACAAAGCTCTGCAAAATTAGGGCAAATAGTATGGCTTTTATCCATACCAAGAAATGAAAAAGGTTTGCTAGCAGAAAGCACTATATATTTTTCAATCTATATATCTAAAGGTTATCCTTTCTGTGTATGCTGAAATTTTTCGGAACATATACCTGTCTACATGTGGAGATGTTTACTCTAAGGTTAATCAAAGACACCACTCATTAAAACATTTCTACGTTGTATGGACTAATAATGACATATGGCCAAGATGTTCATTTTATGTATGGCTTTGCAAAAATGATAAAACTGAAATAGCCCACAACAGGTTGCAACCTGTTGTCTTCACAAGAACAGGTAGATGCATAGGACTTTCACATCTTTGCCTTATCCTCAGAGGAGATATGATAACATTATACAAATATATCAGGGGCCAATACAAACCATTGTGTGGAAGTCTATTCACAAACAGGACTTTACATAGGACAAGAGGTCATGCATTTAGACTAGAAGGCAAAGACAAGTTTTTTTAACCATAAGAACAATAAGGATATGGAATTCTCTGCCTAACGAAGTGGTTTTATCAGAGTCCGTACATTATTATTATTATTATTATTATTATTATTATTGCCATTTATATAGCGCCAACAGACTCCATAGTGCTTTACAATATTATGAGAGGGGATTTAACTATAAATAGGACAATTACAAATAAACTTACAGGAACAATAGGTTGAAGAGGACCCTGCTCAATCGAGCTTACATTCTATAGGAGGTGGGGTGTAAAACACATTAGGACAGGAATTTGTAATCAAAAATATGAAGTCAGGGGACAGAAAGTAACAAGGTCAGATAACTAGGCAGGTCTTGGACCAGAAAGTAATGTACAGATGTTTAAACAGCAACTAGATGCAAAAACAGAATATTCAATTATATAATTTTTCAACTGTATAGTAGTGGCTTCTTGATCCAAGGATTAATCTGACTGCCATTCTGGGGTCAAGAGGGATTTTTTCCCCCTAGTTTATTGCAAAATTGGAAGTGCTTCAAACTGTTTTGTTTTTTGCCTTCTTTTGGATCAACAGCAAAAAACAAATGCGAGGAAGGCAGAACTTGATGGACACATGTCTCTTTTCAGCCTATGTAACTATGAAACTATCTGGCATCTTCTCCGAGTCTGCCTGCTATCTCTTAAAAGAGCCAGCCCACTGAAATGGCTATGATTTGGGAGTGTCCTAATTGTCTATGGTTCCAGGAGTAGTTTGACAACTTATCTGGGTCCTTTCTGAAGCCCACAATTGAAGTCCCTTCTTTTGGAATCTTTCCTTGCTCCCCCTGCGACCACAAATCCACCTTTATTTTGATTATCTCCAAGATGTTTGAAATGTACTTTCATCAATTACTGCAGCATGTAGCAAGAGTGCTAGCCCTGCTGCCCTACAGATTCACATGAACTTCTCCACTGCCATCACAATACCCTGTATCAGCTGCTAAAAGGGCTCCCCTTCTATCATGGTAAAGGACGCTCTCCCTACATTGATTAGCTGGGTAGATGTTTTTCTTAGCCTGCTGTTTTGACATGCCCCTGGCATAAATTCCAACAAAATGTTGAAAAGTGGGTTGGAAAGTCTGTAACTGTCACCTAGTGGCACTAGACTTAACATGTAGTATGTCATCCTAAGGGTTGTAGTAGTGGAGCAGGTGCTGATGGTGGTAGTTGGTTGTGCAGAATCAGATACAGCACCAGTGGACCTACTGCCTGCCTTAGTGCCTTTTCTTTTTGCTTCTTCCCTCAATAAAATTATATTACATATGGTGTATTTGCATTTGTTGGTTCATACTCCCACTAGTGAGATGACAGTTCACTTTCCCCCTATTCACTTTCTTTCCTAACAATTTACACTTTGCAATTCACTCCTATAAGAGGCTGTTAAAGTAATGCCAAACTGTTTCAGCATTATATATTATCTTCAACCCTTGGCCCTGTGGTTGTTGAAGTGTGAATTTGCAGGTCTGAAAGCTGCCCCATCACTAGTCTCTACACTAGCACTTGGTTGACTAATGCTAATGGGAAGGGAATAGGTAGTGTTAATAATAATCTTACTGGGTGAGTCACTTCTGGCACTGCTAGGATGTGATGTTCCAACGATTTTGATTAAATGAGGCAATTCAACTATAGATGATCATCACTAGATTCCTCACCACCACTGAGACCAGACTTTGTGGACTCTACTTTGGTAGTGCTCTACCTCTTCAGTAAAGCATGGTACTGACAAATATTTTGCTGAGCTTGTATGCTACTTGGGAAGGCTTTAAGCAACACAGGCAATGACTCTATTGGTTTCAATGATCCCTTGCTCTAGAAACCATGAAACACAGAAACTGTAATGAAATACAAACAGATAGGGGGCGCTCCAAATAGTGAAAGGCAAAAAATACTTATACACACTGGTTCTTCAGTTCATATGTACACCACCTAAATATCAGAGATAATAGCACATAGCATAATACTGTATGGTGGAAAACTGATTAAAAACAGTGTATCGATTGCCAACTCACAATCTGCAGAGCCACGTATAGTAGGCTCTGACTATAATCGCTTGCTCTGTTAGCTCAGGAAATACACCTCCGCTTTCGATGTCCAGAACTCAACTGATCCCAGTTGAGTTCAGTTGAGTTGGGATCAGTTGAGTTCTGGACATCGAAAGCGGAGGTGTATTTCCTGAGCTAACAGAGCAAGCGATTATAGTCAGAGCCTACTATACGTGGCTCTGCAGATTGTGAGTTGGCAATCGATACACTGTTTTTAATCAGTTTTCCACCATACAGTATTATGCTATGTGCTATTATCTCTGATATTTAGGTGGTGTACATATGAACTGAAGAACCAGTGTGTATAAGTATTTTTTGCCTTTCACTATTTGGAGCGCCCCCTATCTGTTTGTATTTCATATTCTAAATCGTGTTTTTTAAGTGGTTTTTAAACACTGGGGAAGCTGCACCTATTTAGAGAGCAACTAAAAACATCTCACCTCACTTGCACCTTGTGTGTTAAGGTTTCTTTTACACAGAAACTGTAATGCTTGAATGCTTGAATTAGCTGAAATAAAAGGAGCTGCAATGGTGTAGGTGGGTGGAGGCAGTGGTGGCCTAACTGTTAGCAGTCCTCATGGCTGAGGGAGAGGTGTTCAGCTGTTCAGAGGCCATGCTAGTACTGCTGATGATCTCCCTTAGCGCTCCTTAGAAATTACTTCTTGGTGTTCTGTGGTTCCTCATGGTTTCAGTGCTCTGTGAGGGAGTCAGAGTGCACTGGGACTCCCAGCCTGTGCTCTTACTTCCTCACAGAGTTTCAGCAGGCAGCCCACTGGATGACCAGGGAATCTACCAAACCACCAGGGAGTCTAACTGACCACCAGGGATGACTTATTGCTCCCCTTCCTACACAGGTGGTAAGCAGGAGGAGGGAAAATGTCACTTATACAAAATAGGCTGTTCAACACAGCCTCTTCACATACTGTCTATAGTCACTCACCAACCCTCACCCTGCCCCACATACACTCTCTCACACTCAACCCCTAAGTATGCCACATTCACCAACCTCATCTCTCACTCTCTCCCTTAGCCCTGTCACTCTCACCACTTGGCTTCTTTCACTCACTACTCCTCACCCTGCCACACACCGTGTCACACTCAGCACCTTCACCCTGTCACACTAACCCCTCAATTCTCACATGCACCTTCAACTCACCCACCCTCACCTTGTCACTCCTACTCCCCAAACCCTGTCACACTCATAGTTACCCCGCTCATCCTGCCAAAGTCACCAGCCTAATCAACCTATCACACCCTCTGAAGATAATCATATGCAGTCACCGTCCCCACATGAAATTCAACCTCACCATAAACACAACACACAAAGACCACAAGCAACTCACCTTGCAAGACAATTGCTTTAGAAGTCTTCCTGGCTGCCGGCAAAGCTGGTAGGAGGATGCACTCTGGAATCTCAAGAACTAGCTGCATGCACTTGAAAGGAAAAATATAAGGAGCTCAACTGAGTCGTTAGCCCGGGTGAAAAAATGTCAAGCCATCACTGACACAGAAAGGCAACCACTTAGAAAGCGTAGAGTATCCACAGGTGCCAAGCATCTTGGGATAATGTCTGGTCAAAAAATACCCTATATAGCATAGTAAACTAGTTTAAATATCTAAGAATGAGTTTTATTTTCTATTCTGTTTGTTGTAAGTTTGTTCAAACCTTGCAAGAGAGGCATGCTATATCAAGAGTATTCTTATCTAGAGTTTTGTTGTAATCTATGTGAAGGGGTATGTCCCCAAGAATGTTTTTTAATTAGATATTTGTTATAAGACTGCAGTAACCCTGTATATACAGCTAGCTTTTTAACTCACATACATGGTTAAAACATTGACAATGCTTGAAGTTTAGGTGTTACTATGCTATATATAAACAAAAATAGAGCTACATTTGCTAGATTAAAAAAAAATGCAATTTTCCAGAATGACAGAACATTTTTCTACTTCCTGATTTGTCAAAACATAGTTGCCATTAACAGACTGAAAACAGGGTCATATAAACACCTATTAGGAAAGAAGAAAAGATACAGAGTTCAAGTCACAGGTCAACAACTGATGGTGTTGTCAGACACAAAGGTCATTTATATCAGCTTGAACGTATTAAAACCACTCCACATAGGAAGTGACAGATTCTATAATCTTTAGTCCATTTTGTAAAGCTATTGAAGTTCCATTGGTGCTAAGCTTGGTATAGCAAAGCCCTAGCTCAGTGATAACAATGACCAGAATCAGACACATTCATATTTAACACTTTACTTGACCTTTGGAAGAATCAAACATTATTATTGGGATATATGTATATATATATATATTTGTGGTCGTGGCCATATAGCCGTATATGAGATCATAACATATAATAACATATAATAACATAAATACCAATTAGTTGGAATTAGTCGGTTGTGGTGTGCCGAAACCGACAGAGCAGTAGGCCTGTAAAAAGTGGGCCCACCTTAGAGGGTGTTTGTAATAGAGGGAGTGGCGGGTGGGGTGACTCGCCAGACCATTGACGGTAATGTGAGAGTGGATTGGTAGCCCTTTTATAGGGAAACCAAGCCCCTCCCACAACTACAGGCCAAGCCTTTATATTTGTGGTCGTGGCCATATAGCCGTATATGAGATCATAACATATAATAACATATAATAACATAAATACCAATTAGTTGGAATTAGTCGGTTGTGGTGTGCCGAAACCGACAGAGCAGTAGGCCTGTAAAAAGTGGGCAAAAATAAATACCATAAGACATAATACGTTGACCAAACTTTATTTAGATAAGTCACAAAAAGCTAGTCTTAATTCTTTAACAGGATTGGGTATATAAAGAGTATAAGCGGAAGATTTCCAGCGTCCCATTGTTTTGATGATGTGTGGAGGTATGTGGTTAGCAGAGGCTGTGGATGCTGCCCCGATTCGGAAAGAATGACCTGAAAATTGACTAGGGTTCAAGCCGAGTCTAGTCAACAGCAATCTTACATAGAGCATAAACCTCGCTGTAGTTAGAACGTTACCGTGCAGTTCTAGCAAAGGTTGTAATGGTTGTTTGTGGAGTGATTGCAGATAATTGTCAACATTTTGTACCGGGCACCATTTGTTATGAGTAGGGTACAAAGGGATCGTGACGGTATGACCCATGGTGCTGGTTTTTGAGTGTTTGAGTATGAGTAGGTAATGGTCGTTATGTTTCTCTAAGTCCATGGTTCTTAAGTAATCAGTGGTCGTAATAGTCCTGGTTGTGAATTCGTTGGGACGGAGGAATCCATAAAAAGCTAGATATATGGCTGTCTTTATGACCGTGTTTGTCCTGGGCTCAAACGGGGAGGAATCTAACAAGTTGATTAGGGCATGAAATATATGGTTATCTATAGGTAGTCGTTTTGCTGGGACATGTGTGTCTAATTTTTAATGCCTCTAAGAACTGTCTTGATTTGATATGATGACAAGAAACTAGTGGCTTTGGGTTGTTGAATAAGCATGTGGTGTTGAATTCCCGTGAGGTATAATTTAATAGTGTTGAATGATAGTTTTAGGTTGATGTGGCAAAAAGAAGTGAAACCCAAAATTGCTTCTATCGTAAACATGTCGTGAATGTGAAAATCCGTGATAAATTTCCTGAATATGTGAAATGCTCTGTCGTAAGTGTTTCTTGTATTTACAGAAAGTGCAAGGTGAGAAATGTGACGTGCATGATTTAACAAGGCTTTTAATCCATTATCATGTCTGTGAAAAGTGGGGCTGGTGTTGCCAGTCTGGAAGCGGTGGGCAGTGTCGAGAAGAATTCCTGAAAACGAAATCGAGACAAGTGATCAGCACTGATGTTTGTGCACCCTGGAACGTGAATACATGTTAGAAAGAATTGACAAGTGGCTGCTACCCATGTGAGTCGTCTCAAGAGCCTCATAATTACCAGTGATGATGACCGGCCTTTATTGACAATATGGCAAGTAGCCATGTTGTCAGAATAGCACCAAACCGTGTGACCGGACCACTGGTGGCCCCAGGTAACGGCTGCTGCCACGATGGGGTACAACTCAAATAAAGCAGAGGTCTCTGTGAATTTTGTGAGAGCTGTCACCTCAGTTGGCCACGGACCCCCAAGCCATTGGTCTCCCCATATGGCTGCGAAACCTGTGTTTGCTGCAGCGTCTGTCCATAGTGTAGGTGAAGTGTCTGAGTGAGGTGGTATAAACATGGCACGCCCGTTCCAAGAAGTGAGGAAAATTCTCCACATGTGCAAATCTGATGTTGCGTGGTTGTCCAATGAAATGTAAGATGTGTCTGAGGTAAATTGTGGAAATAGTGACAGCAAATGTGAAATAAATGATCTCCCTTGGGGAATGATTCTCATTGCAAAATTAAGCGATCCCAGCAATGATTGTAAATCTTTTTTTGTGCAACGACCTTGCTGTAGGTAATGGTCAATGCTTGCCAGGATACGCTCAATTTTCTCATGAGGGAGGCTAGCCTGCATGTGTACTGTATCTAGTTGTATCCCCAGAAATTGCATCTGAGTGTCAGGCCCCAGGGTCTTATGTGGGGAGACTGGGATAGAAAGTGACTCAAATAATGCCAACATGTGTCTTAAACTTGTGGGTGGAAGTGTGTTGTTCTCAATTGTGAGGAAATCGTCTAAATAGTGAATCACTGAGGGACATTTGCATATATTGAGTAACAACCAACATAAGGCCTCTGCAAATGTGTCGAAAATATGCAGGCTGCTTTTAGAGCCAAAAGTGAGGCGAGTGAAAAAATAGTATAACCCTTCCCATTTAATGCCGTGAAGGTGCCAAAGTGTAGGGTGCATAGGAAGTAATTTGAAGGCGTTCACTACATCCGTTTTACTCAACCATGCCCCTGTGCCTGCTTTAATGATAGCCCCAATGGCATGGTCGATAGTGGCGTAATGCAGTGAAAACTCTTCCGATGGTATGAGGGAATTTAAGCTGGGGACTGTAGAGGAATGTGGTGCGGATAAATCAATGATTAGCCTGGGTTTAAGTGAGTTTTTCCCCGTGACAATCCCAATGGGATTGGTTCTCCAAGAAGTAAAAGGTGGTGAGTGGAAAGGACCCAGCAAAAACCCTTGGTCCACCTCAGTTGTGATAAGTTTATGTACCAGCTGTGGGTCATCTCGTGTGGAAAGTAAGTTGTCACATTCCAGTGTGCCTGTAGGTAAGTGTATCAACCCTGTGTGAAAACCCTCCGATAGACCTGTTATGAGGTAGTCACTAAAATGTCGTGATGGGTGTAGATGTAGTAAATCAGTGAATAAGCTGAGGTTCACGCATGTGAGATAGGGTTTAGGAAAAGCTTTATTTGGGCACATTGTCTTGGAATGAGCCCTAAAACAATGTGAACAGACATGCATTAGTCTACATGAACTAAACCCACAATTGCCAGCATTAAAATTGTTGCATACTTGGGATTTCCCTAAGAAGACAATATCTCTTCCTAGTTTGTCTTTTAAACCTTTATTTGACCTTGAGGGGATAGTAGTTGCTTGGTTTTGTTCTGCCTCAGCTGTATTAGGGCAGAAATTAGTGCTGTGGGTTGCTGATGAGCATACTGCACAAGTTGGGGGCTTGAGGCCTGCAAAGTGCCTACAGAATAGCTCCGTGTCCAATTTATTCCACTTAATGCTTAAATTGAACTGAGCCAGAGCTGCGGCCACCTTTGCAGAGAAGGAACGGTGGTAATCGTAGAACGCTGTACCACCGTATTTGTGCCCCAAATCCACCAACTTGTGCATGTACGCATCCAGCTCGGCTCTTTTCCCTGGGTATACAGTGCAATATACGTCCCTATAGATGCCAAAACCTAACACAAATTCTGGTATATTCAATTTTTTATTCAGGCGAGGGTCCCTAGCTTTAAGGACTACAGAAATGTCCCCACAAGCAAAGGTCCTGTTCTCAAGGACATCCTGGGAGGCAATAAGCAATGAAGCTAGGTTAACGTCCTTGCCTTCCAGAATGTCCTTTTTAAGGTGAGCTGGGACCATGTGTGAGGGATCTATAGATTCTATGTCCCCCGTGGCTGGTGGGGTATTACCGGGTAAGGTATCAGCAAGAGGCTGAGTGGCGACCGTTGTATTTGTAGTGGAGCGAGTAGCACTACCGGCCTCCAATATGTCCAGCCTGTCAGTGATTTTCCCCATGGATGTCATAAGGGACGTCATCATTGTATGAAATGCTGGTACTTGAGACCCGCTAGGGCCTTCCCCTGCCTCGGAGTTGTCAGTGGTAGTGTTCAGAAGCCTATACAACTCCGCCTTTCTAGCTGTAGCTGGGAAAGGGATGCAGCGTCTTCTTAGTTCAGCTGTAAGACGTGGTATGGTCCACGATCTAAGGGATGCCGGGCTATTCACGTCTGTACTTGGACCAGGGGTGGTAGGCCTAGCGGGTGTGCTAGGTGGTGACAGTTCTTCAGGAATAGCTGGCGTTAGTGACATAACTGAAATTGTAAATATATATAGTCAGTCGTATGAATTGTTTTGTGGTTGGGTACTGGTGGGCTAACAAAATACCAAGCGGTGAAACAATTAAGCTTTTTTGAAACGTGACAGATGAGGCCCTGCTAGTTGCCAAGCGGCTTGAGAGGCACTATCTATGCGTGGGCCCGAGGGGACGTTTGAGGCCACCGAACGTTGTGGCGGGGTGTTGGCCTCTCGGTGTCATTTAAAGCATAAGAAAGATTGGGAGTGACAGGTGAGGCCCTCTCTTTGCATTAATGCGAGGCGGCTAGCTATGATTTGGCCCGAGGGACGTATTACCTCCGAGTGTGAGGTTAGGGATGTTGGCCTCGCGGGACCACTAGCCTAAGGATTAAGACCAGAAAATATTTATCTAATTGGGCCACCTAATCTAGGACCAGTACCCCTCAAATAATATTTTAGGAAATAGTGGGATCTGGCGTAGTACCTGAAGAGTGAGTCAGGCTTGACCTCTCAATTGCAGAGAAACTGTGATATTGTCGGTGGGTTAACCTGTGGGTATAAGATGATATATAAATATCTGAAACTGGGGTTGTGGTTAGGCCAGATCGTGGACCTTAGAACCAGAACCTACCCGATAACTTGCGGAGGAGATATAACCGAGAGAAACCGGCTTCTTGCTTGTAAAAGCTACCGTTCCGCTGACTAAGCCTAGGAGAGTAAATAATATTTTTTAACCTAATATTATATGTTATATGGCCATTACATAAAACATAACCAGTGACAATATTACCAACCTATAAATAAGGTATAAATGGTACCGACTCCGGTGCCCAATTCTTAATATAACTTCTGATAAAGAACCTGTGGGAAGACGTCAGAAATCATAATTCAGGTGTAGCATAATTTATGTATACATAATAAGAGAAAGAGAGGGAGAAAAAAAATAATAATAATAATTTGTGTGTAGTATCGTTATTGACCGGTAGGGGGCGAAATTCCACCTAAGAAGTGGGTGCCGGATCGTGTTAAAATTCCTAATTAACGTGTGAATTTTAAAATAGTGATACAGTACATATTTAAACCGTTTAGTTGAAAGCAGAAAATTTTAAGTGTGTAGCCGAATGCAGCGATATCGTTTTGCAGTTTAAAAGGACATGGATTATTTTACTGAGCGGCGGAGTGATTTACAAAGAAGTGCCGAAATGCGAAAGGGCTCCGCCGTGTAAGCTGTGAGTAAGAAGCAGTTTGCTTTACGGCGGGCCCCACTTACGGTTTTTCGGCGGCAGCGAGTACCGGAAAACTGTGCGGACAGCGGTGGCGGGAAAAGAGACCCTGGGGAGCCCGGACAACGCAGGAGAGCACCGAAAGAGGAGACCAGGAGACCAGGAGACCAGGAGACCAGGAGACCGCGAGGAACAGGTAAGACGAAAATCCAAGATGGCGGTCAGAACCGGAAGTAACGTTTCTGACTCGCCAGACCATTGACGGTAATGTGAGAGTGGATTGGTAGCCCTTTTATAGGGAAACCAAGCCCCTCCCACAACTACAGGCCAAGCCTTTATATATATATATATATATATATATATATATATATATATATATATATATATATATATATATATATATAAACCAGGGGACTGCACTCACCTGAATATGTATAAATGGGGTGCTGCTGGAGGCCAATTTATACAATACACAATACCCAGCACACTCAATTATCCACTAAACAGCAACTTCAATGTTGACAGACTTCATTAGTTTTTTTAAAACACCTAATCTAGGCATAAATAATGGAGGTTTAGTTACAGTATATGATCATACATTGCTTAAGCCTGCCACAACGTCAATCTACCCTATCTTTAGCAGATCCTACTCTAACACTCTTTAACTCTTTAAATAATGATAAGATGAGAATCCCCCTTTTACAATTGAAAAACAGCACTTTAAGAATTGTACTCAATCCATTACAGTCCTCATTTCAATTGTTCATGTCACACATAGATGGTCATGGTATGCTGATTGAAAGCCACAGGTTTACAGTTATTGGGAAGCCTTACTCAACCCTGGGACTCATTCATCCTAGGACTGTATTATATGATCTATTCCTAGATGGACTAACTAACACACTAAAGGGGGAAAAACACACTTATTGTGGTAGGAAATTCAAAGGGAGGAATGCGAGACAAACAGGTGAAGATGCATTGGGTAAGGAGGGGCGGCAAAATGCATCTTCACCACACTCAGCAAGTCACTGGCTAACACCAGCTCCTTAAATTATAAAGTTTATAATTTTTAAGAGAGAAAAAGTTTAAGAGATCTGCCAATTAAAAGTACATTTACATTCAACATTATAATTGAATTATGATTGACATCCCTGTAAACTTTAAAGAAATGGTGCAACCTTCAACAACACAGCTACAGACAAATGTTTTTAGTATGTGAACATGTCAAAAATACTTTTTCTCCTCACAGCTAGTCTTCAAGCAGTCTATTTACATTTTTTAAATACCCCTTGATGACTCAAACTATGGGAATAAAAAAAAACTGCATAGTTTACATAGTTACAAGAGAAACATAAATGCAAGTTTAGTGGAGAAAAAAAACCCAAACATTTCAAAATCTATCTACAATCACGTTTATAAAGATATCTTGCAAGTTGTTTTTGCTCAGCAGTTCAGTAGCACAGATCAAATTTCTCAGTTTGTACAAATTTGGCATCTTTCACAAACTGCACATTTTGTTTTTGATTTGCCTTCAGATTTTCGATTTCTTTTAAGAAATATTAATAAATGCAAATATACAACATATTATGATTTGCATGTATGTTTTACAGTTCTCCTCGGTACAGGTTTTTGACATATATCTAAGAACTCCAGCCTGGGATTGACATAATTTTTAATGTATTATAGAGCTGTATGAAAATATGCAAAAAATAAAAAAATCATATTTTTCCACGATTTCTAACCTGAGCAGTGCAGATAGTGGCTGATAACTTCCTGACAATCTTTGTATACCTATTATTTTTTGTGGGAGCACTGAGCATATTCCAAACACGTCTTATCTACTCCTTCATCTTCTCAACTGTATCTTACCTTTGCATTAGTCATTTTATATCATTTCATCTCACATAATTTTTGGTCTTTGTGACCAGACTGGTGACGCGACCGGTGACCAGACTGAATTTTATGTACACTGTCCAGTTGAGTGTCCATTTACAATAAATGAGGAATAAATCAAGTTTACTTTGATTCATAATTTGCAGATAATTTTGGCTCAATTTATTAAATCTGTCAATTCTTTTTTTGTTCTTGCTTTTTCTGTGCCCTAATTTGCCATTTTTGAATACATGCCATTTTTTTTCAAGAACACAATGGTTTTATCTTATCACAGTAAATTTGCCAATCTTCTGAAATGGAAATTTTGGTGAAAACTGACAAAATATACTATAAAGGCAACCATTATTTTTAAATCACTTTCATCAAAACAATCAAGACAATGAGGAATTTAACTGTCACTTTTCTTAACACTTTCATAAATCTCCCTCCATCTTTGGTTGCTTCAACATAAATCCCCTGTTATATCTGTCTAGCTCTTCTGTCTCCATTCTCTGAATACAGGGAAGGACAGCTTTGTTTTGACTCTTCTGCATAGAGTCAAAACATTGAGGATCCAGCCTACTCTACTACAAACTAGCTTTAAAGCTTATAAAGGTTATAAAAGCAACTTTATTGGGTAAAACAATTACAAAATGTGTACACACATTTTAGAATTCTTCCACAGAACCAGTGAATACCATTTTTATATGTCCTATTTTATTTCAGCATAATCACTGCTTTTATGATATTAACCTAGACCGCGGGACATCCATTCTCTGAGGCTCCCTGCACTTCAAAGTTTTAAGAGGGCCCTGTAGACAAGGAACCTGTGACATAAGAACAATTATTAGGTTAAGATATTGTTAGTACTGACAAAAATGAAGCATATGAAAGCACTGATGGCCAATGTGCATGCATTTATATATATTAAATACATTGCTACACACAGATATGCACACACCAGTCAATCCATAAGACTTGCTTTTCCCACAGACATTTCACATTTGCAGTGCTGTTACTGCTACAAGGTCGTCTAGGTGGGCATATGTAAATATATATATATATACTCATCAGCCACAACATTAAAAGAACTGACAGGCGAAGTAAATAATTTTGAGTATATCATTACAATGGCACCTGTCGAGGGGTGGGACGGCAATTCTTGTTGGGTGTTCCCAATTTGCAGTGGTTAGTGCCTAGCAAAAGTGGTGCAAAGTAGGAACAGGAGTCAGGGTCATGGGCGCCAAAGGCTCATTAATGTATGTGAGGAGTGAAGGCTAACCTGTCTGGTGTTATCACACAGAGCTAATGTATATAGAGCCATGATAGAAAGGTGCCAGAAGGCAAAAGAAGTTCTTAATCGTGTTTGGGGCTGCGTAGCCGCAAACTAGTCGCAGTCCCAATATGACCCCGGTCCACCATTCCTTCTTCACTAGTGACTAAGTGTCTGAACTGGACTATGGAGCAATGGAAGAATGTTGTCTAGCCTGATGAATTATGTTTTCTTTTAGATCAGCTGGATGTCCGGGTGCATGTGCATAATTTATTTGTGGAAGGGATGGTAGCAGGATGCACTATGGGAAGAAGGCAGGCCAGCAGAGGCAGTGTTATGCTTTGGGCAATGTTCTGCTTCTGTTCTGAGTGCTGGCATTAATGTGGATGCCACTTTGACCAGAACCACCTACCTAGGTACACAGCTTCACAGCAATGGTGTTTCCTGATAGCAGTGCCCTATTTCAGTAGGATAATGCACCCTGCCACACTATTAACACTTTTCAGGAATTGTTGGAGGAACATGACAAAGAGTTCAAAATTGTATGATTCAAGAGTTGCCTTGACCTCAAGATTCTCCAGATCTCAATCTAATTGAGCATCTGTGGGATGTGCTGAAAGGTCCGATCTATTGAGACCCCACCTAGTAACTTGTAGGACTTAAAGGATCTGCTGCTAATGTCTTGGTGCCAGATACCACAGTGAACATTCAGAGGTGGAGTCCATGCCTTGACGCATCAGAGCTTAGCATGAGGGGGGCCGACACGATATTAGGGAGGTGGTTTTAGTATTGTTGCTGATCAATATATATATATATATATTGGCATTTTATATAAATATTCTATATTTATCCACTTAATTTATTAATAACATAAAATATTAATTCTGATAAGCATATTTTAAAATAAAAATAAATAAATGAAATTGTCGTAAAAGTGAAATTATTTGAGTGAGCTGCATGTTATCTTGCACATTCCAGCATCCTTACCTGTTGATATATTGAACTTATCTGTGAGTAATACCAGACTCCTTTCACATTTACTACTCTCAGTCAACCTATCAGTATCCCACATTTTACATTTGTATTTTACTGTCATACTCTATTGCTTTGCTTTTACTCAAAAGACATGTTCATCTGGTAACTGTCACCTAATTTTTCAAGTTTTATACATTGACCATTTTTGCAAGGGAAACAGATGCTTTTGTGTATGTGTTTATGATACACATTCTGACATTTTTGTATAAAAGAGACATTAAAAAAGACACTGGCATGTAGCCCATCTGCACTGTTGGATATCTTGTGTTGTTTATCTGTCATATTTGTGTTTTTGTCATTTGAATTTAATATCATTGATATTTTAAATTATTTAATATTAAATTAATATGTTTCATAAGTCCTAATAATGGAAAGTAAGAGTTTGAGTTCTTAAATTTCACCTTGTTATTATTATTATTATTGCCATTTATATAGCTCCAACAGATTCCGTAGCGCATAACAATATTATGAGAGGGGGATTTAACTATAAATAGGACAATTACAAAAAACTTACAGGAGCGATAGGTTGGAGAGGACCCTGCTCAAACGACCTTACAGTCTATAGGAGGTAGGGTGTAAAACACAGTAGGACCTTATCAGAGCTCAATATTATGTAATTTAAATTTAGAAATGGGAACGAAAAAATAGCACTAGCATTAAAAATAGGGAATATAAATATGCACAAGTGGGAAAAAGGGATCATTAAATGTAAGCAAAGAAGGATTATAAGAAGCATTGATAGTGCCTGGAGGATACCAAATGCTTTAGAATCTTTACTAGGAAAACTGGGAAATGACTTTGAATACTGAGATTGGAAGAAATTCTTGCATTTTGCTTCCTAAGAGATATACTTATCTGATTTCATGGGATAACCTTGGAGGACTGGTATATATATTTCTGTAACCCCCTCCTATCTGCTACCTCTTTTAGAAGACATTCACAAATATATAGTTATTTGTTCTTTTCTCTTCTCAGCTAAATCTACAGAGACTACTCTCTCCGTATTTCAGTACCACCAATTTGCACTCATAAATATATCTACTTCACTGATCTCGTCCCTTACCTTATGGATCATACCATCTGGCTTTTCTCCATCTTTTATAGGTTGACTACCTGCTTCCCAAATCAACATCTCATTTAAAAAAAAAGTATTTCTTTGTAAAACTCAGTTTTGGTAATTGGTGCTACAAATATTCCTGCATTTATCTTAAAACAGTACCCATATTAACCAAGAATGCATGTGCAGTGCTATTCAAGCATTGGCTATCTTTTTTCATTACTTCAGCTCATTCTTCTTTGGTTTTACACATGCCCAGTTGTTGTTCTTAAAGTCTATAATAAATACTAGGCTTACCGTTCTCACCTCTTGTTTCTCTCAAATATCACCCAGGTGCATTGCATTTCTTCTCTCTGGGAGAGTACTTCAAAATAAGAAAAACATTTAAAAGAGTGTTTTATTTTTTTGGTTTTTTTTAAATGCATTATTATCATACATATTTTAATATGTGGGTATCTGTAAGAAGTAGAGATATATTTTCACATTTATAATATTTATATGGAGGTTTTGATTACAGCATTTCTACATGCCAAAAAATGATAAGCCCAAATCTTTTGGCACAACAAACACTGCCAATATCTTCTTTACCACAAATTCACAAACTCCCTTTTGTAGGAAAATTATCAAAACACACCCTTCATACTTTAATGGGTCAGAGCATTTTCGAAAGCTTGGGAAAGTGGCTATAACATCTTGAAAAATACGTTCCAGTTAAGTAGAAATTAACAATAATAATAATACATGAATAAGAATATTCAAGATTAATATAAATATAATAAGAAGTCGATTTTGAAAGCAAGGGTTGAATCTTTCCAAAAGTGACATGCTCTAGCAATTCGAGGTAAGAGGAGAGAAATAAACAAATGTTTCTGTAAATCACTCTTGGAAATTGTCTAATCCTCAGTGATCCTAATCTGCAGAGATGTTCCGTTTATCTACACGTTTATCCCTGAAGAATACATGAACTTAGGAAGATAGAGTTGATAGGATAATACCGTTTATTGAACCAACATATAGTTGGAAATTGCAAGCTTTCTATCCTTACAGGTTTACAAGTCAGGTAAAATTACTTTTTTGCCTGATGAAAAACCCTGTGAAGCTTGAATTTGTGCTGTTTATAATCATATATTGGCCCAATAAAAAGCACCAAGCATCTTGTTTACTTTAATTCTTTGACTGTATCTCATTACTTTAAGGGGCACTCCACGAACCTGGACAACCTGCATGTATAAAAGAGCTGAAGGAAAGGCAACTTATTATACAAGCTTTAAGCTGATCATTGTTTGTGAAGTGCACGGAGTACATTGGGGACAAAATATATATGATATTTAAACCCTTCAGGACCGGACTGTTTTGGCCATGTTGTACGTTAAGGACCAGAGCTGTTTTAACACTTTTGTGGTGTTTGTGTTTAGCTGTAATTTTCCTCTCTCTCATTTACTGTTCCCATACATGCTATATATTGATTTTTCAGGTCAAAAAGGACTTTCGTTACATACCATTATTTGTATCATGTCATATAATTTACTTTTTAAAAAATAATAAAATATGGTGAAAAATTGAAAAAAAACAAGTTTTTTGGCTTTTACATGAAAAATCTTTTACTTACCGACGAAAGCTAATGAGAAAAAACTGCTAAATACATTCAAAATGTTTTTCTGAGTTTAAAAACACCCAGTGTTTACCTGCTTTTTTTGCTTTTTTTTTTGCAAGTTATAGGCCTATAAGTACAAGTAGGAAATTGCTGTTTCAAAATATATATATATTTTTAAAATGTATCAATAGTGACATTGAAACACTGTTATCTGTCATAAATCTCTGAATCCCACCCCACATGTACATATTTGTCTAACCCCTTAAGGACCAAACTTCTGGAATAAAAGGGAACCATGACATGTCACACATGTCATGTGTTCTTAAGGGGTTAAAGTAGACATCCCCGGGGTATTCCATATGGGGTATGTCCAATCCTTTTTAGTAGCCACTTAGTCACAAACACTGGCCAAAGTTAGCATTTATATTTGTTTGTGTGTGAAAATTGAAAAAAGCAAAATTAAATTCTAATTTTGGCCAGTGTTTGTGACTATGTGGCTACAGACCCCATTTGCAATACCTTGGGTTGTCTTCTTTTGCAAATGGTATGCCATCATGGGAGTAATTCTCATTCCTGGGCTACCATACACTCTCAAAGGCAACATAACCAGCCTGGCAATTTTCAATGTTAAATTATTTGACCCTTATATTTGACCCTGTAACTTTCAAAAACACTATAAAACCTGTACATTGAGGGCACTGTTATTCTCAGGAGACTTTGCTGAACGCAAATATTAGTGTTTCAAAACAGTAAAACGTATCATAACAATTCAGTGAAAGTGCCATTTGTGTGTGAAAAATGCAAAAAAGTCACTTTCACTGACAATATCATCACTGTAATATGTTTTACTGTTTTGAAACACTAATATTTGTGTTCAGCAAAGTCTCCCGAGTAAAACAGTACCCCCATGTACAGGTTTTAGGGTGTCATAGAAAGTTACAGGGTTAAATACAGTGCTAGCAAATTAACTTCTCTGGACTTTCGGCCTGGGTTGTCAGGCAGGTCCCTCAAATTGCAATCAATAAAATTACTTAATTATGTAAAAATATTACATAAATACGCACATAGAATTTAAATATCTATGCATATTTATATATTTGAAGTCTGTGTATATTTAGGAAATTATTTATGTAATTTTGTATATGGATATATATATATATTTAGTAATATTTTGATTTATTTATATATACATAGATGTATAAATAATCTGATTCTAAGTGTATTTTGATATATATATATATATATATATATCAAAATACAGTTAGAATAAAATTTCATATATATATATCATTTAAGAAAATGTTTTTATTATTTTTACGTTTTTTTATTTATTTTAATTTACTTATTTGTATTTTATAATAATATATATGTATATATACAATATATATCGTTATTATATATGTTATATATACGTGTGAACTGTATTTAAAAGTGTATTTTTATATTAATATATGTATATATATATATATATATATGTATAAGATATATAGACATATATTGTATAGATAAAAATTGTTTTTTTTATTTAATAATTATTATATATTTTTTTAATAAAAGAAGTATCATGATCATGAAATGTATAAGTAGTTTGTGCTTGAAATATATGTTCAGTAGAAGCATGCTACAATAATAATAATAACAAGTGGAAAAACTAAAAGTAGACAACATTAGGTTTTTCAGCAATTTGAGCTACATAAGGGTTTCTGTTTGATCGGACTAGACTGGCTAGCCATTGCTCCCAACATGCATCAATTAGCCTTGAGTGTCCATGACCTTGACACCAGTTCACCTGTTGCATCTGTTGCATCATTTTTGGTCGGTACCAACCACTGCATACCAGGAACATCCCACAAGACTTGCCATTGTGGAGATGCTCTGACCCAGTCATCTAGTCACTGAGAACCTTTTGCTTGCCCATTTTTTGTGCTTCCAACATATGAAATTCAAGAACCTACTGTTCACTTGCTAACTCATAATATCCCACCCCTTGACAGGTGCCATTTTAACAATATAATCAATGGTATTCACTTCACCTGTCAGTAGTTTTAATATTATAACTGATCAGTGTATGATATGCAATAAAACAGCCTTCCCTCTTTAAAACTTGGAATTTACTATCACACTTCCTTGCATCACATAAGAGACATTTGTAGCGGAGCCCCCTGTACCCCAGCTGGGTACCTCCCCCAAGGATCACTTCCAGCTGGAACAGGGAAAACATCAGCGCTTCTGCCTCAGTCGCCGTGGCTTGATTGGGAACAGGATAGGGGACTAGCTCAATTCCCTCCCAGGGACTGGACAACACACAGTCTTGGGAGCTATAGAACTTACAAGGACCTTCTCTGCTAATTATCTCCCAGAAACAGACAGCCAAACACAAAAACATAAAAACATAAAAGTACCCCAAAAATCATAAAAACATATAACTCCACATGTCCTACATACCCAAACAGCCCTGATCTGAGTGCCCAAGTTGTCCAAATAGCACTCAGATCCATGCAGTGTATGGGAAACGCCACTAGGCCAAAGTTCTGGAGCTCCTGTGTCCAAAATATGGGATGCTCCACATGTGTCTCAGGAAGCATTTGTTCCCCTTAGTCTCAGGCACCTTTCCTCCAAAAAGCGCTCTCCTGGCGGGTCACAAAGTGGTTCAAAACCCCAGATCAAGTTTTCTGAGAGCCACAAGGTCACTTAGCCAAAAACAGTTCCATAATATTCATGGCTAGGTACCACTAGGGTGACTAGGAAACCCCAAGTCCTCATGCAGAATTAGTTTCATAGCGGTCATGGCTGAGTACCTCTGAGGACCGTTCGTGGATTTGTTCATGCGAACGGCCACCAGGGAGTTAGCGTTCAGCTCCATACGTGAGAAGGGAAAGTGACGACCCAAGGGCAACCAGGGAAAGCTGCTAATGGTGGCTGGGCAGGGTAACTCTCGAAAGGGGTCTCAGAACTGGACCATAGGTGGACAGGAGGCCATCTTCCACACACCTCCAGGAGTTCGTGGCAAACGTCCATGCAAAAAAACATTTGTCGCAACAGAGTGAAGTGATCCAAGGGTATAAAACCAGAGGAGCACAGACAAGAGTTCTCTGGGTGTTGCAGATATGATTAAATTAAAAACACATTTTATTATAGAACATAAGTTCCCAAGAAAAATAAAAATAATCAAGAAAACCTAAATAAATCCCATCACATCTAGAAAACAAGTTGGAGGGGAGCTATAGAGTCTTATAGTCTTACTAGGGATGTGGGTAACCAGGTATTGAGTGGTTCTGGGAAGAAAACCGTTATACAGTTTACTGAGTATTATGCTTCTATTCCCAAATATAGGGTCTCTTATAATTAGCCAGCCCTATCAATGTATGTAAGTTGGCATGCTTTGTGCAGACAGAGTCTGCAGTGGTCTATAGATGCACTGAGTACATTTGAAGTTCAGAGTTCAGATAAATAACTGAATAAAAAAAAGGTATGTCAATCTTTGCAAAAGAGAACAACTCAGTCCCATATAGACCCTTACAGCTAACAAAGAGATATATAGGAGTAATTGAAGAGCTAATTTGCGTGAGAATCAATAAGCTATAATCGGTACCCCATTGAACTGACTGATTCTGTATACTTGCTACCAGCTACTTGACTCAAGGATAACCTGAGAGAAACCCTACACATCCCTTGCTTTAATATACATAACTATAAAGAAGCTATGATAAATATCCTAGTACTCCCTCCACACCCTGTGCACTCCAAACAGTGCCATGATTAAAATCAATTAAGCATAAGCCTGACCAGCAGCCCTAGGTAAAAAATCTTTACATTAAAATAAAAAAATATCTGTAAGTGTTGAGGGGAAATGTGTGTGTGTGTGTGTGTGTGGGCGTGATGTGCGTTTGTCTGGTGTCAGTGTGTGAGTCTGTATGTGTATGAGTGTTTGTGTGTGTGTCTGTCAGTGTGTCTGTCCGTCAGTGAGTCAGTGAGCCCCCCTACCCATCTTACAGAACCCCTACCCACTCACAGCCCCCCTACCACCTTACAGCCCCCTACCCACCTTACAGAACTCCTACCTACTCACATCCCCCTTACCCACTCACAGTCCCTTACCCACTCACAGCCCCCTACCCGCTCACAGCCCCCTACCCACCATACATCCCCACTACCCACCTCACAGCCTCGCTACCGACTCACAGTCCCCCTACCCACTCACAGTCCCCTACCCAGCTTACAGCCCCCTACCCACCTTACAGAACCCCTACCTACTCACAGTCCCCCTACCCACTTACATTCCTCCTACCCACACCTTGTCACAGTCATCCCCACCCTGTCTCTCCACACACCATCACAGGCCTCCACAACCCTGTAACAGCCCCCCCACACACTCTGTCACAGTCCTCTCACACACCCTGTCACCTCTCCACACACACACCCTGTCACTCCCCCAATTCACGCACACTGTCACCTCCCCACACACCCTGTCACCCTGACACACACACTGTCACCCCCACACACACTCTATAATCCCCATACACACACTGACACCACCTTCATACAATATCACCATTCTCAATCACTTTCAGCCCCTACACACTGCTACCCCTTCACCCAACTATATAAAAGTATACAAGCGTATACTTTTTTTTAGGGGGGGTAGATGGATCTTGGGTAAGTTCCCACACTTTTTTCCCCAGGACTTGACCCCTGCTGGTAAGCATGTCTTGTATTTCTTGTTTCGTAGAGGGAGCGTTTCTACTGTTGTGCGTGGAGTCCCTCGATGTTTTGGGGCAGGGCTTCGAGATGAGACCCTGCCATCAGACTGCAAGGGTGATGGCATCTGCGAGGATGAAGTCTCCCATGAGGCCAATACTGATGCTGATGTCGGGGATTGCAGCATCTGGCCAATGTCGCAGTGCGTCTTAGTGGTGCACGCAGGCAGTTTTTGAGATCTTCTCCCATTTCTCCGGCGGTCTGAATGTTGGACAGTATTTCTGTCAGGCCAGGATTGCTCCAGGTTGGGGATCCTCTGGAGGCTATGAGTGTCTGGCCGCCCACGTGGTAGGCCTTAAGGCCTCGGCTGCGGATTTTCTTGCGCGGGGCAAGAAAAAAAGGCATCTACAGATTCAGGACGGTGCTCTGTGATTGCATCTGCCCTTGCAATGGCCAACCAGTGGTATGATGCAGCTAGTATTTTGTGGATTGAGATCCAGGTACACGGTGCAGTAAGAGATGGCAACTGCTCCAGTGTGCTGCTAGGGTCCGCCCTGTTTTTATATTTAAATTTGTTGAAAAAAAATATTTTAAAAGTTTCTCCAAAAATATTAAATAATTTGGAAAGCCTATCAAACAATATTAAATTGCGGCCTATGTCCCCAGGAATGGAAAGTAGAGTGCTTATGTATCAAATACTAGCCAATTTTATAGAGCATTATATTATATACTGAAAATATACTCATGATCATAAGTTCCCCTTTTATGACAGACACAAAACGGAGTCTTTTTTTTAACATATCATTGTTGTTTAAATAACTAGAGAAATTCTATTTTCTAACACTTCAATGTCTTAAACATATATAAAATCAGATTGAAGACATTTTGCACAAATAACTCAGCTGATTTCTTGCAGAGATCCAGCTACTCATGTTTCCATCTACAGTCCAGAAAGAAACATCACATTGTCCCACAATCTTGTCCCACAATCAAAGTCTAGCAGATCAAGTCAGTTACAAAAATAATTTGCCAAAATGATCTGGTCTATGTCCACCTTGCTATAGAAGAAGGAATCCATAGCTATAGATCTACAAATAAAAAAGCAGAGTTTCTTGATGAGACATATGTCCTCAGATATACCTAATAGAGAAACTTGTGGTGTGATATTTCTTTGTGTATGAAATAAACAGCACTTCTCATTTTTGGACCAAAGCTGAAAACCCTTCGATTTTCTTTGTAGTACCTTCTGCAACAAAATTATCCTATTTGCATGTATTTGTTGTTTATTTGCTCCCTTCCAATTTATTACAAATTCAAATCAAAATACAGGCCTCCAAAAGTTAGCTAACTGAACTAAGTCAACTGAACTTTTTTGGCCAAAAACACAGTGAGTGAAGAACAGGTATTCACATACCTAGGGTCTCCAGCACCTTTTGACAATTTTGTTTACTTTTTTATATAGTTTATTTATTTATTAGTGAGCCGAGTAAAATTACTTGGGCTTCTTACAGGGGTGGATGTAAAACTGGCCCTGAAGAGTAGAGAAACACATTTATTTAAAGGAATTTATGGCTAGGACTCCTAGGAGTGACAAGAGGGGTGGGGCGGGGCAGTGGAAGGGGGGAGTGGATGAGCAGAACAAATACCTTGGTTGTGACTGATGAACTGTCTGAGTATAGTAGCTACTGCATGTAATGTATTGGGGTGTCGAGGTGTAATGGGGACTATGTACTGGACTGTCTCTGTGTAATGGCCACAGTTTGTGTGTGATATATTTGGCTGTCTGAATGTAATGGGGATTGCATGTGATGTTTTGTGTTGTCTGTGTGTGATAGGAATACGTTGTGTGTGATGTTATTGAGCTGTGTACATTTGATGGAAACTGTGTGTTAGCATTAGGCTGGCTGTGTGTGATGAGAATGTGTGTGATAGTTTTGTGCTGTCAATGTGTGACGAGGACTGCTTGTGTTTGTGATTGTTTTGTGCTGGCTGTGTATGGTGGGACTAAATGTGTTTGTCTTTGAATGATAGTAATGACCACTGATGAGTAGATAGAATCATGTAACTGGTCATCTGTGACCTGTATAGATGTTGGTAAATCCTAGAGCAACACAAACTAAAATTACATATTTCATTCCTACACAATATGTAATTCTGGATATATACATATAATTTTCTCAAAACCTTCTTACTGTCTCAGTAATTATGCCAATTTCTGGAATGTCCACTCCACTCACTCCCTCAGTCCCTATGCCAACTGCAGTCTCAGTCAGGTAGGTAAGGTGTCAAACCTTAGGTGTAGACGCTACTTAGGTGTAGCCGCTCCTCTATGATTGCTCCCCCCTTGCCAACCTCACCCCTTCATTCTATATCTATCCCCCTTGCCAACCTCCCCCCTTCCTTCCAAACATTTCCCCCTTGCCAACCTCCCACCTTCCCTCTATATCTTCCTCCTTGCCAACCTCCCCATTACTCAATATCCTCCTCCCTTGCCATCCTCCACCTTTCCTGAATATCTCCCTACCTATGCAATCTTCATCCCCCTCCCATCCTTATCTCTCTCCCTCCCATGCCGCACTCAAAAGCTGGTGATCCAGTGAAAGACTCTCCTCATGTACCGACTAATGCCCCCCTCCCTGCCATTTTATCTGTCATGGCAGGGGAGGGGTGCGCTCGATGTCAGGAGCAGCACACTGTGCCTCAGTCATGCTGAACGCCAGGTAGTCATGTGACAACCAGGGCTCCTACACAGAGCACAAGGGGAAGCTCCCCTTGCGTATTGTGCATGCGGTTCCCTTACAGAGTTGCACGTTGCCTAGGGGAACCGAGAGCATAGGCTGAGCAGGGGGTGCAAAAATCACTGCTCACACTGACAATTGATTTTTGTCCTGGAGGGCCCCTGGAGGGCGCCGGTCTCACTAACCTCTAGGTAAGACCCTGGGTATTTATAAGTGGTAAGAAAAACAAAAGAGAGTCAGTGCTAATAAATCCTAAGAGCAAAAGGCAGCAATCCCCAAAAAGGACTACCTCGAGTGCCCTTGGAGATAATTGGAGAGATAACAAACAACAAAAGATGGGGCTGCACCACAATATAGGAAAGTAAACAAAGTCCTAGCTCGGATAAGTCCCTGTGGGTACAAAGTCCAGAAGTGTGGAACTGAAATCCAGTGGAGGTCTCCGAAGCCAGTGGGTTGTGGTTCTTGCACTTTTAAAATATATAGGAGGAGGCGATAAGAGGTGAAAAGAAATAATGGTGCAGTACGTTCTTTGAAGTGCCAATATAAAACGAGTTAAAATGGCATACAGTGGTATAAACCCCGCTTATGGGATGTGTGGTGAGTGTCCTCATGTGTATAGTAGTATCAAGGACCCAGAAAAGGGATGATAAAAAATGGAAACAATAATGGTGCAGTATGTTCCACAGTGGATTAGTGTTCTTAAATATGGTAGTATCAGGAGCCTGGAAGGAAGACAATAAAAACAGCAATAGTGACCTCAATAAAATATTAATAGTCTGTAAAGTATAATAAAATATACTCACAAAGTATAGAGCAGGCTGACTAGCCACTTAGAACCTAGGATTCTTTGGAGTATGGAAAGGAAGTAGTTGTTAAAAATAAAAGTTAAATAAAAGATGATGGTAAAAATGAAGTAAAAGGACCAAAATCTATTTATTTCATAATTAAAAAAAGCAGTATAATACATCCAAACGCATTTCACCATATAGGCTTTATCAATGGAGTAAAAACATTCAACCTGGCTTGTTAGGGTATTTATAGGTATAAAACAAATTCAAATTGGCGCCAAAATTGCATCATACAATCGTAGAGCAAAATGTGTTTACATATAAATAACAGCATATTGCTTCAAAATGTTCAAAGATCTAACATTGAGGGATCTAAACATATATATTTCTTATAAAAAACGAATAGGAGTATTTTCTGCATTATCTGCCGAAACACGTGATGTGCGTCAAAAGCTCTTCATGATTTCCAGCCTCTATGCTTTATGGGGCTGTAGTGCTAAGTGAACTACACGTCGGTAATAACATTTGTCGACAACAGAACCAGCCCGATAATAGCACGGGGAAGGGAAGTGGCCGTGACTAGGCTGTTAGTATTGTTAAGAGCAGTTAAAGTTAGAAATTGAATAAATTATAAATATAACATGGTCGCGGTGGCCATCTTAGAAGGGAAATTGGCAGGAAAAGCCATATTGAGCATGCATGGTGGCCATATTGGGTGTGGAAGGCTGATCAAATAGTGGATAAGTATCTATAAGTATTTATAAGTTGTAGTTGTAGCTCAATAAAAGATCACTATACTCACCAAAACAACTTTAGCTTAATGAAGCAGTTTTGTGTGTATGGCTCATGCCCATGCAGTCTCACTGCTCAATTATCTGCCTTTTAGGAGTTAAATTACTTTGTTTATCCAGTCCTACTCACATCTCCCTGCATGTGACATACACAGCCTTCCTAAATACTTCCTGTAAAGAGCCATCTAATGTTTACACTTCCTTTATTGCAAATTCTGTTTAATTTCTTATCTCCAGCTCTGTTAATAGGTAGCTAAACCTTGCAGGAGCCTACTGTATGTAATTAAAGTTCAATTTACAGAGCAGGAGATAAAACTTGTAAAGTAAGTTACTGACTGAAAATTAAACATTTTTTATGCAGGCTGTGTCAGTCACAGCCAGTAGAGCAGTGGCTAGGGCTGCATAAACAGAAACAAAAGTGATTTAACTCCTAAATGGCATATAATTGAGCAGTGAAAATTCAGAGGCATGATCTATACACAAAAACTGCTTCATGAAGCTAAAGTTGTATTGGTGACTATATTGTCCCTTTAATATATTGAGTTCCACGTTGACAAGGAACATATGCATGCCACTCTGTCACATTGGCATTATATCACTATATTTTGTAGTTTACTCATGTTTTGGATATCTTGACTTTTTAACATTTCATCATTGGCATACAATGATAATCACAGGTGAATGTGTAATCAATTGTTTTCCATAAACTGATTTAGAATTTTAATTCTTGGAAAAAAAGGTAAGCATTTCTTAAAAACTAAGCTCCACAACATTTAAACAACTATTAAAAACATCACAAAAAAACAAACTGATCACAACAATGCATGCCTGATTTTGCTTAATTTAATCTGCATTTCAAGTTGTTTATTCAATAAGTGGTTGTGAACTGACAGTTAAAATGTATAATAATATTTAAACAATGGCTTTTCCTGTCTAATATAAAAATATATTAAATATAAAATAAGCAAGTTCTCCAAGTTCAAGATACATGTGGATAATGATAAAGATGTTAATTGGAGATCTGCTATGCAGTCACCAGAGTTAAGTTTCTGTCTTATAACAGAATCCAGCCCATAATGAGCTGATTAATATAAACTGTGCTTAAGGCTGAAGTACTACTGTGTCTTTAATCATGTTTAATCACATAAACAATTATTCACTTGCAGACTAAACCATATAATTTGTTTTAAACTGTAATCTGCTTCTATCTGTCTACATGCCTATCTATAAGTCTATATATCTACCTACCATGGATATTTTTTTTCTGTACTTGGTAGGACTTAAACGATAACAGGATAAAAGAGTAGAAAAGTGAATATTCTGGGAGAGAAGATGGGTTAAAATTGCAACATCAAGAACTTATTGTGATGGGTCCTTAATAATACTGCTGGCAATATGCCATGACATGTTATCTTTGTTAAGTCCATAACAATATGTGGCAAGTATGTGGTGAGATCATATTTAATCAAATAAAATGTTATCAGTCATTCATCTGAATGTTTTGATTGTTTACGATCTATTGTAGCTAATTGGTTTACTAGACTAATGATGCCTTTAAAGGTACGTAAAAAGAGAATAATGACATATAACGTAACTAAACTATATTCATCGCCATCAGGAATGTTATTGGCTAGTGCAAAACACAAATCATGTCCTTAGCTTACATTAGTTTCACAATAGAGCATGTAAAAAGTAGCTATTAGATACAAATAGTCTCAATTCTTTCATTGCTAGAACTTGCCCTCCATAAATCACATCATTACTAAATCTGTCCTAAGGTGAAAAACATAAAAGACTTTATTGTCCCAATAGCCCACTGAAGACGCACATATTAACCATGCCCATTGTCCTCTTTGCGTGGGACTCTTTCTCTTTCATTGCTTAACCATTAACTATGTATTTTAACATGAATTGTTAAACCATTTCAGGCTTGTAGTACTTTTGGCAAGCCTTATCCAGTTACTCCCCTTTATTTCAATTATACAGCTTTATTTATAGCATTAGGAACAACATATGCTTTCAAATGATTTATTGGTGTGAATATGAAGCAAGGTATTATAAATTTGCCAAAGGGTATCAACCATTATTTTAATAAGCACATAAAGATGAATGACAAACCCTATAGATCTACTAAATCACTGCCTGTTAATATTAGTTGTAAGTCTTGTTTTTTGTTCCTTGTCAAATGTTACCAGCATTCCTATCTTATGAGTAGCTCACTGGAGGTGTTCTTTGACATGTACCTAAATGCTACATATTAATTTGAATACACAGTGCGAAGAGTATGTATCACATTTCAAAGGTTTGTTCTGAAGCACACACATGCATAGTTTTCATACCTGAACGTTGTTCCTCATTATATTCATACTTTCATGAACTAATCACAGAATATATGCTTCAAAACTACTAATCATCATTTGGGGCCTAATTAGCTATTTGAATATATAATTTATTTTTTTTTGACAATAAAAAAGGAGGTTTTACCAATAGAAACATATCAAATAATAATTATCATTTCAAAATAGAAATCATTACAGTAATCGTGTGGTATTATACAGGATCATAATGAGCAGGACTTACTATTTTGGAGCCGCTCTTAGCACAACACAAGGAATGATGTTAATCTAGAATGTCCAAATGATCCTCAGGGACCATTAAATTTTAAGAGTTTTTGGATTTCTCTAATGAACACCTAATTAACCAATTCAGTTTGCATAACCTAAAGCAAAATGTTAAACACTGCCCTGTAAATCTAATATGTTTTAGCATTGATTAAGTAAGTTGGGCAGTCATGTTTTGGTAAAATCTGTACAAGAAATCATTCTAAAATATGTGTATCCATTTTGTTCAATTTGAATTACTGATCTTCAGACATAAATTTTCAATACATGTATACATAGCTATTTAATGACAATAGCAAGAACATTTAATAAATGCACCCAAATAGCTTCAAAGGGACAGGAAACCGTGGGACTGATCTATGTAATATCACAATTCAAATCTGAAAGTTGGTGTATGTTCAGCCGTTTATATTTTTATATTTCCAGAAGACACACACACTGCTAGATCTCAGTGGTCTCAGGCCTAGGCATTCATAAGGTGTTCCCTAGCTCTGCTGTAGGCACACTCTATTACCAGCCTATATTGTCCTCCGAGTTTCCTCTTAAGATTTCTGTGGACACTTGGTGAATTTGTATTGGCTGGTTAGGCTATTGGAGAAACATGTAATTACTATCTTATCTCTTTATTGTGTTTGTTTTTGATTGGGTAACTAAAATAATAGATCAGGGTGGTGCAGTAGACATTGCTTACCTAGATTTCAGTAAGGCTTTTGACACTGTCGCACATAGAAGGCTTACCAATAAACTGCAATCTTTAAGTTTGGATTCCAATATTGTTTAATTGGTTAGGCAGTGGCTGAGTAACAGGAAACAGAGGGTTGTAGTCAATGGAGTATATTGAAAGCAAGGTCTTGTTATCTGCAGGGTACCTCAGGGATGTTTATTTGGACCCATTCTCTTTAATATTTGAATTAGTGATATAGCAGAAGGTCTTGATGGTAAGGTATGTCTCTTTTTGCTGATGATACAAAAATATGTAACAGGGTTGATGTTCCAGGAGGGATAAGCCAAATGGCTTATCTCCAGAAAGATATTGATACTTTGGAGAAAAGGGCTACTAAACTGGTTCATGGATTACAGGATAAAACTTACAAGGAAAGGTTAAAGGATCTTAACATGCATAGTTTGGAGGAAAGACGAGACAGGGGGGATATGATAGAAACATTTGAATACATAAAGGGAATCAACATAGTAAAGGAAGAGTCTATATTTAAAAGAAGAAAAACTACCACAACAAGGGGACATAGTCTTAAATTAGAGGGGCAAAGGTTTAAAAATAATATCAGGAAGTATTACTTTACTGAGAGGGTAGTGGATGCATTGAATAGCCTTCCAGCTGAAGTGGCAGAGGTTAACACAGTGAAGGAGTTTAAGCATGCATGGGATAGGCATAAGGCTATCCGAACTATAGATAAGGCCAGGGACTAATGAAAGTATTTAGGAAATTGGGCAAACTAGACATTCTACATTCTATGTTTCTAGGTTCCTATGTATACTGAGCTGTTAAGAAAGTGTCATTTTAAAGTAGTCATTTCTTTCCCCTTATTGAATTTTGTCTGATTGCACCATGCATTTTTTTTTTGTGGTACACATCTTCTTTGAGTGCTGAATAAAATGTTGAGAGAGTTTAATGTTTATTCTCCATTAGAAGGTCCTTTCAAACAATATTGAATTTTACTATATCTGTATACACCTATTTATCACTTGAGATGAATATGTATTTTGTACTTTATTCTTTAAATTTGTATTTTTAAGTACAATTTAGATAGTACATTACTTTTGCTATTTTCTATGACCTTATTATATATGTAAGCTTGACCATTTTTGTATATATTGTTCTATGATAATTGAAAGAAGTGGAATACCAGACAAGTAACTCCTGATGCTGGAACATGAAACCTAATTTTGCAATGTTTGTGAGGTATACATAAAGTGTATATCTAACCAAGCAATTGAGCAAATGAGAAACTACCAGTCAATAGTGTATACTTTATTCATTCACTTTATTCTCCAATATAATTATGCAACTTGCCGCTGTGAAATGCTTACATGGCTAACTCTTATACCAGATATACCCTTCTATTTTAATTAATTTCAGCCAAATCACCTCATCTAAAAATAAATAAAGATTTAAGGTGGGTCAAAATTTGTGCTTGTGATGAATTACAGTTCATCAGAATTTCGTCCACCGAAAAAGATTTGGTAAAATTAATCAAATTAAAAAAATGGAAGCAAAAATAGAACACACAGTGTACTGCATATATATATATAGATGATCACCCATATCTCCAAGTCTTTTCTCATAAAGCTCACAATAATATATCTTCAAACCAGTCTAAAATTTCTAGCTCACTGTTTCTTCAATCAAAAGGCAGTAATAACTTGTAATATGTAACTGCATTGTATCTAGCAAATGGTAAATGTATAATCAATTTTTTTATACATAAGTGAATATGAAAAAAACCCTCATTATTATTCATGGTAACATTGTATAAATAAGCATATTATAGTAGTTAATGCTTATATGGACAGTGAACACCTGAAGAAATACATATTTAACCGTACTAAACTTCTTAGGAACACGAGATTATAAGGAAAGCACACTGTCGGCCTTCAGGCAAATACTTTAATAGTAACACTACATATTTGGCAGGTATGGGAGTTAAAAATAATAAAGTTTAAACGATTTAAAAACAATGCAATGCATACAATACATGTCTTGGAGTAGTTTAAAATAAAAGCAGTAACATTAAAATATTTAAGTAAATTATGTGGATGCAATTTTTAAAATGTTTTTAATGTTTGGTATTTTGAAGCAATCAAACATTTGACATTTCGAGCAAAAAGAGGTTGGCTCATTGTACTGGTATCCTGTTTGATTCTCGATTCTCTTTTACTTCCCACATCTAGTAACATTTTAAATCCTACCACTCTCATTTTAAAAGAGTAGTTAGCATCCAACCACGCCATGCAACCAGTTCAGTAAATGTGCTTGCCTGTACTCTGATTAGTTATTTCCTTGACTACTGCAACCCAGTCACCGCTGGCCTTACGTTACCCTACGTTACCCTAATTGGACAGCCACAATCCATAATGAATCTAAGCCTTACTCCTCTCACTCCTTGACTATCTGCCAACCTTTACACTTGCTTTCTATTTGTTATATGGTTCAGTTTTAAAAAGTGTTCATCTGTAGAGCACCGCACAACAATGCCCTGATCAATTTCCTCAATTCAGTAATGAAAGCATGTTCCATCCCTACTCCTCAACTTTGCATCAGTCTTCTATTTGCACCTACACTTTCAACTCTTACCGTCAAGAATTCTCTATGGCTGTGCCATTTATCACGGAATTTAATGCCCCCTCCAATAAGACTTTCCTCTATGCTTAAAAAAAAATACAGTATCAATTGTTCTAATCTCTCTAGTGTTTTAATTAATTCATCATTTCCTCTACTTACAGTTTAAAGGTTCATGTTATTAGTATTATTATTATATTGTGTATATACAGAGAAATGTTGCGCAAGCATTATTTATACAGGGGCATTATTTCAGTAGTACCACAAGTCTGCAGCCTATGCATATAGTGCTGCAGGTTTATATTGATTTACATGCTTAGATTGTGCCTGGACAGCCAATTGAATAAAAAAATAAAACATTTTGACATAAATATCATATGTTGAACTGTACTCTTTAAGTTGCAACTCTTTAAGTGGCACCCCATTTTAAATAGAATACTAGAAGCATGAAGCTCATATACTCAAAAACTAAACAAACAAACCTACCAACCTACCTGACTTCTTCTGCTCTTGAAAATGAATTTTCACCATGTAAACCTCCCATTTTCTGAGCATGCTAGAAGTTGCTATGGAGAATAGATATTTGTAGTCCAACAGCACCACATTTCTTTCCAACATTGGTTTATGGCGTAACAATCATGTCTCTGGTCAAGCATTAACTAGCCATTAATTCCTTGCCGGGGATAAAGCAGTTGTTTTAAATGGCATTAGTACCCAGTTAAAACCCTCCTAGCTGTGAGTGTCATTGTCAGGAGTTTTATTGATGGCTATACAAACATAATGAGGCTGTCCACCTTAAAATGTATCCAAAGTATGGTGTTGTGAATGATCTTAAAAATAAATATTGTTAAAAACAAATCATTAGTGTAGTTACTAGTAAAATGATGTGTACTGCCTGCCAATAAAGAATACATTGTATCTCTTTAAGTTCAAAATTTCTGTTAGTCGTATATAACAGTTGCCTTCTGAGCTGTTGTCAAGTTGAAGTGTTTTGCTAGATTTTTTTTATTTATGGTTCAATCAGACATGATCAGGTGGCTACACCAGGATGTAGTGTCAGTTTTGTATTGCCTAATTTCACAGTTCCCATTCTCCAATGTACTGGGAGCCTTAATTGTAGCAGCACATTTATATGTTGTTGTGTGTGACAGATCTTTCTTCCAGATGAGCAACATATGGAACTAAACTTAAAGATGAAACTTTGAGTGAGATATAGAACACACTCAAAAATGTGTGACAAATTGCAATGACAAGGTTGTGGTATTAGCTTGTCATGTCATGAAATGAAATACCTGCCCAGACAATATGGATTTTAATGAGCGCCTATGTGATGTAAAAAAAGACAAAGAAACAAAAATCAAAAAAACAACCCCCCCCCCCCCCCCCCGCCCACTAAAAATAGTTTTTAAATACATTTCCTAAAAACATCAAATCATGTTACTTAACTGCCATTGATTCACCATCATTTTAAACTATATATTGCTACTTAATTGTGTCAGGAAAATAAACAGTGATTATGGCATCAATTTCTATGATCCTGAAGGTATGTAACTGACAGACTTATAGATGGATAGATGGATGGAAGGATAAATAAATTAATACAATCTTTTATATTTGTGCTTTGTTTTCAGAAGAAACTGTTTAAAATATGAATATCTTTGAATGTAAACCAAATACACTGTTGTTACAACAGATAAACAAATAACTTGCAGAATTTGGTAAAAAATAACCTTTAGAAGATAAAACAAGAACATTGTGGGTTCTAAACTGTTCTTTCATTGTGGGTTCTAAACTAGGAGTTCAGTAATGTAGAAAACAATAGTGAATTCTAAAGTCTCCATGAGCCAAATTATCAAAATTCTGTGATAGCAGTATATTATTTAAACCTTATAAGAGTGAAAATATATTTTATTGTTTGTATATGCTATTGTATGTATAACAACAGTGAATGATGGAATCCTACAATTTAAAGAGCTGCTTGATTTTAGAGGGGTTGATGAGAAGGCATAATTTTTCAGTGTACCATTTGTGATGATTTTATAGGCCTATCAATAACTATTTATGTTGCTGATTAAATCATACATAGCAAGAATCATACATATTATATACACAACCCAGTTTATTACTTTCGCTTGTGAAGTTTGAAAACATACAATTGTGACTTCTTCTCTTTTAAATCACTGTGATCTACTCATATTATAAATTCTGAAATATCAGGAACAGGTGGAAGATGTAAGTGTCTAACGCTGATCTAACATTGCCCATAAGAGATAGCAGTGAAAAATAGAATTCCTCACGAGTTGTAGACATGTAAGACTAAATGTGACATCTGACCACCTGCTGCATTCTGAATAATACACATTTAAAGATTAATGTTATTATGTTTTTTGTTTGCCACACTCAAATGAAGAAGCATAGTGCTATGTCTTAAGACTCACTATGATTTAGTGTCATTCAGGTGATATTTAGTTTTAGGCAACCACTTCCATATCCATTTGCGATAAGGTGGGACCGAATATGTGACATATTTGTTTGTGTCTTAAATTATAACCACTATTTACCAAAAATATGATAAAACACGTTGCTCTGGGATATATACAAGTATGCACTTGTGATTGTAATTTGGCATGTATCCCCTCTTCCATTTAATTTCCCAAATAACCGATAAATTGCAAATATTCTAAAAACGTCCTCGCAATTGTCTCCAAGTACAGTACAACTGCATGCGGTACTTTTTCCCAACAAATTTTCCTAAGTGATGTGCTCAGCTATTGTTCAGAGACATGCAGTTTAATTTAGTGCATGTCAGTCTGCAATAATTCAGGGTATGTCAGTCTGATTATTCTCTAACCAAGAAACTAAAAACTAGTTGACATTTGCCCTGCGATGTGTAATAGAATTACCACCTCTAGATTTATATGTTTCAGACACTAATGGGAAAATAGAAAAACATGAAACTCTTTCAGACATCCTGCAGGCCCTCAATTTGTCTACTAGCAGACTTATGATTTATTTTTTCTAGATTCCAATGTCACTGATTTCGACTGCACCCTCTGAATTCTGCTGTGACACCACCAGATAGTGAGGGCATGTGTAGTTTCCTTTCAGTTGCTGAAGGTCATGTAGAGTGTTAGAAGGACAGCCTGAGGTCAGAATAATAATACAGTAGAAGTATAGGGGGTGTAGTTACCTTTGCATATTGTTTTTTGGCTGAGTGCCTTTTTAAAAGCTTGATCCATCTTCATTCAAGCAATTAGACTACCCTAACTTTGAAAGAAAGTGTTGCTATGAAACACATTGACAAATGAAGGCAGATTTGAGTTCTAGTCATTTATGTAGGGGTACTATTGTTCCTTCTTGTGTAATTGGTGATCTAGAAGGCCATAAAACTGCATGGTCTTTAAATAGCCGGGGATGAAATTGAAAAGAGCTCTTCAAACAGTGCACGTTTGTATGTGGAGGCTGTAACTTTCACCCTCATATGAACCAGGGTTTATAAAAAAATGTTCTGCCTCTTGTTTAACCTTTAGGAGGAGTAAAGAAAGAAGGAAAATTTCAAAACTAAATAGAATTAACGAGCCATCACATATTGTCCTGTCCTCATTGTTGTAACAAAGATAGAGAAAAACTGAGTAGGATGGAGACTAAGGGTGGAAAGGAAACACCATTAATATAAGGTTGTAAATTCTACAAAACATTAACTTCATTACATGGCAATTACTATCTATAATTGGCAGAACGGAAGATTCTACTTTCTCATCACTTACTTGTTGTATTGGATTCAGCACTTTTTTTTTCTTCCTCCGAAAGGTCACACTATTGAAAAAGAGACCACAAGTTAATGGAAGTTGGAAATACAGCAGGTTTCTTTCCAAACATAAAAGCATGTAAATTAATTACAAGAGAACATCCATTAACGGTGTGTGACAACGCATTTTTCAAAAATGATAACACTGCATCTATTAATTGTTACACAGCTTTTAGATTATCTCTTAGCACTTGCTAAAATGGGATAGAAAGCCGATGGAAACTTCTGACAATGTTTAACCGTAATTGTATAACGTAGGGTTCTGGTTGTTGTGGAAACTATTTTGATGTCATTTCTACAATGGTTTACAATTCAAAAAGACTATTGTTCCCCATGATATATTATTTGTTTCAAATCAGCAAAAGTAATTTTGAATTGAAAAGTTAAATAATATTTTCACTTTTCATATACAGAGTCATTTATTATTTTAGTAACCATTTAGTAACTTACCATGTTACAATTTTGGCAAATTATTGATATTGTGTCCAGTATTTTTGTCCTACAATCCTTTATGTTAATGAATTAATAACTTTAATTTTTGCAATGATTAAACAGCTGTGTACTTTATTGTGCTAAAAACATTTGCCATATATAAATATATATATATATATATATATATATATATATATATGTAAAATAAATATATAATATTAATATATATATATGAAAAAAAAAATATATATATATATGTATATATATATATATATATATATATATATATATATATATATATATATATTAATATTATATATTTATTTTCAACTTTCTTAAGCCCTTAAGGACAGTGATGTCAAGCCTCATGACAAAAACAGGTTTTGAAGGACCAGATACGCCAAGGAAAAAAGTAATATCAGGGAAGATAAGTGCACTGAAGTCACATGGAAAATTTTGATTCTAAGTGTGCTGGGATAATGAATGTAGAGGAGCCTCGGGAATGGGTTTAACCCCTTAAGGACACATGAAATGTGTGACATGTCAGGATTCCCTTTTATTCCAGAAGTTTGGTCCTTAAGGGGTTAAAGCCTGACACTATTGCCACAGATGTCCATAAAGTCCATTCCATTTCAAAATACGAAATTTAACCCATTGGTATTCATATTATATCAATGCTATCAATGGGTCAATAGCTATCAATTGATTTCTAAATGTCGGCTTTCTTCATTTCTATTGTGAGTGAGTGAGAGGCTTTGAAGTAAGCTCACATGCCTTTCCACTGTATCCAGTGCCCAAATTCACCAAAATTGCTGTGAAAAACAGATTTGGTCCCTAGTGAGTTAAATGTGCATACATTAAATCATTTAATTTCTTTAAAATGTGTGTATCTGAATTCCATGTATATCTAAAAACAAACTGATTGATCCTGTGACATTGTAACGTGTCCATTACTTTGACTGTTTAAAATTAAAAAAGTCGCAGTTAATCAACATAATTGAAAATAAATAATGCTATCCACTATGCTTGCCATATGTAATTTATACCTAAGAAGAATAAAGAAGTATTTCATCAATCCAAAATAATTCTATAAATGATAAAAAAAAAAGAATATTTAATTAGAATATGCCTTATAACAGCAATAGGAATAGGCAATATTCTGCTTCATCTGAGAATGAACATCTGTTATTTTTTCCAGTTAGCTTTTTTTCAGCATTCCTTAAGGAACACAGATCAAATGAAATGCTATTTAGTCAATTTAGCATTTATTTATTTTTTGCATATATATATATAAGTAAAGCAAAAGCATTTAAGTTTCACATGGCAATATTCTTATCAAGGCTCCTTCATAGATGCATGGCTGCAAATGCCTTTAGCAATATTAATATTATTATTAACATTTATATATATAATATAAATATTATTATTATTATAAAATAAGGAAATATAAAAAATAATACTATTATAATATTATTATTAGCACATATATAATTAGATATTTAAATGACAAGAAACAAGAAAATGTTTGACCTCAAATGACCTTACGATATAAGACAGGGGTAGACAACCGTCGGCACTTCATATGTTAGGAACTACTTTTCCCATGATGCTTTACCAGCATAATGGCTCTAGGAGCATTATGGTAGATGTAGTCCACGAGTGCCAAATGTTGCCTACACCTGATGTAGGAGATAGCATCTTGCTGTGTATACATGTGCATCACCTTTTTACTTCTGAAAAGAGCAAATATCCCCGAATCGCCTATATTTCTGATTAATACAATTGCATCTGAGAAATTATATGTTTTTAAAAGTGCATTCAATTTAAAAAAATAAATGCTTGAATTAAAGTAAAAACTCTTACTTTTACCAGAAGGGATTGGGTGTACATGTCAAAAGATTAATGGCTTTAAACTACTTGCACTGATGTGACCAAGTAGCTTCTTTTTAGATTGTTACTTATACTAAACTATATAATAGTCATTAGAAAGAAAATTAGCATTTACAATCTTGGTTACACCCACTAATTATATGCCTTTCTGATGTGAGTGAAAAATTATTACCTTCACCATATAATAACACTATGTAATTTATGCCTTCGCTATGACCTTAATGTGGTGTATGCACTCATCAACAAACATAAATTAGTGGCGGTTTTGCAACAGACAATATTTTATATATTGAATTGGTGGTAAACACGTGTAAACAGATACAAAATGAACATGTTGGTGCAATTTTATATATCACAAAAATGTTTTATTACAAAACTACTCAACATGAAAGAAAAACTCCAAAGGTAATATTTAATTTCACATTTACCCATTTTATGTTTTAAGCAATGGTTGTGTAACAAATACTAATCTTTTTTTTTTGTATTGCAATTGTAAATAATTAAAAAGCAAAACAGTTCTGAAAATCTCTCTTCTATTTTATCATGTTTGTTATAGTGAGTCTCCTCTTTATCATTGGCTATATTCATGTAAACACTCAAATTATTATTCTATGTTCTACAGTTTACAATACCACTATTGAAACCATCAAAGAAGGCTTTGAATTGAAGTCTATGCAAATCATTAGGAAATGGTTTTGGATTCTGAGCAACATCCATATGAATGCCTAATTATAAAATCGGATTGCTAAACAGGCAAAACCAGGTGACCAGAAATCTTGGAATTTGTAAAAAAAAAATTAGCTAAAAGGAAAACAATTCAAGTTATGATAAACATCCAAATTCCATACTTTGAATGGAATTCTGACAATTTCAATGTTGTCCTTGTTTTTTTTTTTTTTTAGCAGCCCCCCACCTTTACTACTGCTCAACTATTATCTTAGTTGATGCAGTTGATAACGTCAGTTAATGAACTAGCCATGAATTGCAGGGAGTCGATCAGGAGACCTAACAGAAACTGCTGGTTCTCCAATATTTATTTATTTATTTATAAAATATTTTACCAGGATGGATACATTGAGATTTCTCTCGTTTTAAAATATCCACAAAACATTGCATGGTGAGTAGTGGCACCCATCCAACCCCTGGTAAGAAGTCAAACCATTCTAAAATGGATTGACTACTTATACTACTGGAACCAAAACTAGATCTGTAAAGGAGTGTTCCTCTAATATGTACATTATATATATATATATATATATATATATATATATATATATATATATATATATATATATATATATATATACAAAAATAGAAAAGTAGGAGCTGCACTCACGGTCTTGATATCAAAGTAGAAAAATAGTTTATTCCATGTGTCACAAATGACGTTTCGGTCCGCTCAGGAACCTTCCTCAGGATAAAGTGGTTCACTTTATCCTGAGGAATGTCCCTGAGCGGACCGAAACGTCGTTTGTGACACATGGAATAAACTATTTTTCTACTTTGATATCAAGACCGTGAGTGCAGCTCCTACTTTTCTATTTTTTGTATACACTATTGCAGGGGTAGGCAACCTACGGCACTAGTGCCATGATCGGCACTCGAGGTGCCTTTGCACGGCACTCAAGGCTGCTAGAGCCAAACAGACTCTGGCCTATCAGGAGTTCCAATAAAACTTAAGATTTCTGCTAATCCGAAAAGGTGGTGAAGGACAATCCTCAATTTATGCATTGCAGCACGTAGAGGAAGTGATCTCAGATCACTTCCTCCCAGCACTTGTGAATGGCAATCCATACAGTAGTAGAGCAGCACGCAGTTGCTGTTGCAGCTCCTGTCCTTGACATGTACCTGGCCGGCCTGGTCCCCACTGGAACCCAGGGAAGCCACCCACACTGCTAGATATACACAGAAATGCAGAATAACCGTTCCCTCATACAAATAATACGGACAGCCCACACACAAACATACACACAATCCGCACAAACGCAACACCACTAACAATCCACATACATGCACACTACTCCACATGCAGCCTCTCACATACAATACCCCAAACAGTCCCACACACTACCAAACACACAATGTGACATATCCATCCACACACACAATTCCACAAGCAGCCCCCATACACAGCTTACATTCATAAGTATCATACACAATACCATAAACTACTCATGAACATATACAATATAATAGCTCATATACGCAGGGCTGTCTTTAACGCGGGGCAAACGGGGCAGCTGCACCGTGAGCCCCACTGGCCTCAACTATTTCTCACCCCCCGGCCAGTAATCCACACACTAAGGAGGCCCACTGGCTGGCCCGGTGGTCTTCTGTCAGCAGGGGTCTGGTTGCGTGCTGAGGCGCTTTAACAGCGCGAGCGGGCCCCTTGCTTTTCGGCAGCAGGCTGGGAGGAAGGGACGGCCGCGCATCACTTCCACCCACAAAGAGAGGAGCGCGCGGGAAAGAAGAGTAGGCAGAGTGGAGGGGGGCTGGCCGAGAGAGCCAGACCCCAACTCCCAACACCTTCAGCCACCAGCAGGAAAGGTAGGAAACAGAGGGTGGGTTTAAAGTGTAAATTTTGTGTGTGTTAGTATGTTTGTGTGTGTCTGTGTGTGTCATTATATCTGTGTGTGTCATTATATCTCTGTGTGTCAGTATATCTGTGTGTCAGTATGTCTCTGTGTGTGTGTGTGTGTGTGTGTGTCAGCATGTCTGCGTGTGTCAGTATGTCTGTCTGTGTATGTGTGTCAGTATATGTGTGTCAGCATGTCTGTGTGTGTCAGCATGTCTGTGTGTGTTAGTATGTCTGTGTGTGTCAGCATGTCTGTGTGTGTCAGCGTTGGGGTGGAGGACGTGATTGCACGCCTGGGGAGGGGGGGACAGGGTCCAGGGGGCCCCAAGCAAATGCTTTGCCCAGGGTCCAGTCAATATTAAAGACGGCCCTGGATATACGCACATATACAACGATACAAAGCAATTACAGTAAAAATAACACAAGCAGAATACGGCAGCATACACACCTCAATTTAAAAAAAATAGGACCGCACGCTACGGGACATCACAATCCTATATCGGCACAGTGCTGCTAAAAGGTTGCCTACCCCTGCACTATTGAATCCTTAAAGGAACTGGCACCCGGCAACTGCATTGAGCAAACTTTACTGCAAGACTATAAAAGCGTGAGTGCAAGGATATTGTCTATGAATATATATATATATATATATAAAAAAAAATACAAAAAAAGTCTTGCACTCCTACCAATAAAGATTTTAACCCGGTGCTTGGTTGCACAATAGATACAAAACCAAAAAAGGACCAGCACTCACAGGATTTGCAAAAAATAGAAAAATATTACTTTACTCCGTAGTCAACGTTTCAGCACCACTTGTGTGCTTTCATCAGGACAGTGGTATGCTGTCCTGATGAAAGCACACAAGTGGTGCTGAAACGTTGACTACGGAGTAAAGTAATATTTTTCTATTTTTTGCAAATCCTGTGAGTGCTGGTCCTTTTTTGGTTTTGTATCTATTGTGCAACCAAGCACCGGGTTAAAATCTTTATTGGTAGGAGTGCAAGACTTTTTTTGTATTTTTTATATATATATATATATATATATATATATATATATATATATATATATATATATATATATATACGCTCCCTTTATATATACATAGTTAATAGCTATATTTCAATTTCAGCTCAGATTTAATTCCAGACAGATTTTGTTTATTTCCTTTTCCGCTTTTCTAAATTCTGCTGGTCTAAATTGCCCAACCAATTCTAGTCTTTTTTTGTTGTTTTTTTTAAGCCAACTGTCAAACTCAAGTTTAGGTTTGGGTGTGATAGGGTTTTTAAACAATGGTTTTTCATGTGGATGTGGGTCCATCTATATCTGTGTTTATATAATAAAAAAAATGTGCTAAAAGACAGCGTGTGACTCTACTTATATAGCTAAATTTGTATTATAAATGTGTATACTCATGAGAGAGACAAGTACTTAACTACAGAGGATGAATGAGATGCTGTGATTACATGACGTCCTCCTTGACTGACTAATTATGCTTATATGTTATTTACTGACTGCCTTTAGGCTAAATTTTAAAATCGGTGCTTTGTGTAACTATTCATACACATTTAGCTGTGTAATTATAGTGATAATATATGTTATCAGTTTATGCTCTGATGTTTTTAAAAAAAATAAAAATATGAAAGGAATACTTTTTCTTATATTATTAATAAATGTTAGAGAAATGAGATCTTGTAGAATATATCTGGGTTATCTAGCAGGAAAGTACTCATAATCAATAAAATGGCATGTGAGGGACATTACAAAGTCTAAGAGAGAGAGAGAGAGAGAGATCCATGCATGGTCTGAGGTGAATCTATTACAAATACCGTGAATATCTCCACAAACAGGCCTGGACTGACTATCAGGAAAACTGAGAAAATGTAGAGTGGGTGATGATGAGCATGGGCTGACAGAGGATCTCCCCAGCCAGCCCCTGGGCCCCTGCTGGGCCAGAGCTTCTTGAGCACAGGCCCACAAAAGAGGATTCACAGCCGCCCAAATGCTGAAGAGGTGGAAAGAGAACTTGTTCTCCCTACTTCTACAACAGAGGGCCCTGCAGTATCTGGTACAGAGTCATCACCACTCTCAGAGGCAGTGTCTGTGGCCTCAGAGCTAGCTGCTAAAATATCATAGGCCTTCTAGTGTACCTTCTAGACATTATGAAGCTGTAACTTTAACTTGTTTTTTATAACTTTTTTTAAAAAACAGTTTTTTGTTTTTTACTTTTTTTAATACTTTTTTCTTTTTTTATACTTTTTAAAGCGTTTAAAAACTTTTAAAAACTTTTAGTCACTAACTAGACTAACACTCAATTACCCACTAAAGTCCACCCACTCCAGCTAACTAAAGAATCAACGTCAAATTAATAAAATAACAAATAAAATAAAATTGACCCCTAAACAATTTTATTTTATTTGTTATTTTATTAATTTGACGTTGATTCTTTAGTTAGCTGGAGTGGGTGGACTTTAGTGGGTAATTGAGTGTTAGTCTAGTTAGTGACTAAAAGTTTTTAAAAGTTTTTAAACGCTTTAAAAAGTATAAAAAAAGAAAAAAGTATTAAAAAAAGTAAAAAACAAAAAACTGTTTTTAAAAAAAGTTATAAAAAACATTCTGTGTTTTGTTTTTGTTTTTTTCTTCATTTTTTTTATTTTTCTATTTTCAAATAATATGCTTGGGTCCATAACCCAGGGCCGGACTGGGAACAGAAAGCAGCCCTGGAAAAAAAAAATATTCCAGCCTTATAATTCATCGTGCCACAGAGTGTTTATGTTTTTTATCTCGATGTGCTTTGGGAGCTGTTATATTGTTTCTTACCCGCAGTCCCTGACTCCATATGATCCATGGGTATTACAGTGCTGTAATACCCACCCTCCAGACTGACACACACAAGCTCACTACAGACAAGCTCCACAACGCACACAAGTTCTCTTACTCATACACATGCTCACTACAGACAAGCTTACTGATATACACAAGCTCACTACAGACAAGCTCGCTGACACACACAAGCTAACTCAAGTCAAGATCACTGATGAGTGCATGATGGGGCACAGACATTTTGTAGTTTTTTTTCTGAGTACCCAGACCACCAAGCATGGTGTGGGTGATGCCGCTGCCTCTGCCTCCTAGGTTTATAAGGTTTCTCGGATGTCCTGTTCATTTTTTAAAAAAACGTTTATTATTTATCCGCCTGCTGACAGCTCGGCTATGGAATGCGGGTAACCTTTGGCCTGGGGGGCTAGTACAGACTAAAGGCCTTGCACACAAATTGCACAGATCTCTGTGTGGATGGTCCTACTCATACAGCCCAAATGATATATGGATTTAACAGATGGACGCTGTTGGAGTTGCCAGGTGTGACATCGTATATTCCAGTATGACCTGCACAGTATGAGGGAGCATTCATTGAAATCTGTGCTGCTTAGGTGATTGACATGTTTTCCATGACTCTAATAACACCAATGTAACATCTCACCCTGCAGCCAATTCCAACCATAACCACATCATATATAGCAGCTTGATTAGCCACAGATCCTGCTGTAACCCGGAAACATCCCAGTGAGCTGCTCCAGCCTTGGAAAGCACTGAGGTAATGGACCCCCAGACCATGGTCAAATTCACACACAGTGCTGGGCCAGTAAACACTCTGCTAAACCTTGGTGCTGAGAGACTGCAACCCATAAACCCTGTATTCTAGTTGCCCAAGTGGCAATTAAACCTCTAGTTCCCTTGCCTGCCAACCATGTCAGTGCATTACACATTGATTCCTTAAGTCTAATCTAGAATCTACTATAACTTTTGAAGTCAATCTGATTCAGTTTCAGAACAACAGCATTACCTAGTGCTCAATTCAAATCTGATTTGCGATACTTAAAATAATAAGTACCTTTTTTTATCACGTGACTGATTGTATCCAATCTGAGTAGTAGTGTAAGTGGCCTGCAATAGGTGACTTTGCCTGACTTCATTTTACTGATTACGTAACTAGTTTAACTATACTTAAACAAGTTGGAATGAAGTCAGTTCTTAACCAAAAATCTAAATTTAGTCATCTTTCCATTTAAGAGCATGTTATGGGCAGTCTTTAATAAAGCTCTTTACAGGACAAGAGCCAGTCTTTCTATAAAGTGAGAACAACTAACAGGCTCAACAGGGAACCTGTTACATACAGTGAGCCTTAAATGTTTTCCAAGTGCTCTCATCAATCACAAGTGCCATGTTGTTAAAAACACACACACTTACTTGCTAATCTGTTGTTTGTTGACATATTTGAATAGAAGGTGTCAACTCTGCAGATACAGTATGCAGCTGTTCACCTACAGGCAAAAGGCAGTTAAGATCATCTTATTACATAATTATAGGTTGCCAATCAAAAACCAAATTCCATGGGATATGGATAAACCTCTTCTGTTTTTTTTTTTTGTTTTTTTTTTTTACTATTTTTATTCTAACATTATTTCAGCAAATTACAGAGGAGGTAACTGTTTAGAACTCTTGCTACCTCACTCTGTTTTTTTTTTTTTTAATGCTGTCAAGCTTGAAACATTCTTACTCACTGATCAAGAATGTTGCCTGAATGTATTAAGCACAAATCTTGCTGTTTCATTTAGCTTAGGTACTAATGTATGTGATTACGATGCTTGTTATTTTAATTAGGAAAACATACCTACAGTTAGTTTTCTAGATCAGCGAGAAAGCTTGCAAGGTTTTTTTTTGTGCTAATTCCCACAGTGCCTGCTTTGCACAATACACTGTCAAATAATGAGACAAGATAATTATAGCTTTGGAGAGGCCTGAACACACCCTGTGTGCACATCAAAACCAGTTATTAAGAGCCTTGTAAATGGTTGTCAGATCCATAGGACTTTAAAATTATGAGATCAATCACCAACTTTACAAGATTCTTTTAGGACATGGCTAACACCTCTTAAAAATGCACACTGCCGTCTGTATAGCTACACCGAGCAAGCTTAGTTGTCTCGTGTTAATGAGAAATGAAAAGAGAAAATAGTTAGACCTAACTATCTCAAGATATCTTTTTAGAGGTTTTTTTTTCTGTCATTATCAAAACAAACAGTTTATGTATCCAAGAAAAAATCTGACTGCCTGTGGAGTCATGAGGAATATTTTCTAATTTTGTGGGAATTTGAGCTATAAACGTTTATAGTCAAACTGTCAGATTTTAGCACAACCAATAAGCTATTTAATGTACTATTTTTTTTTGTCCATCTTTCTATATTTACTTACTTCTTTATATATTTACATGCTTATTTTGCTGGCCAGGCAAAGTATGTAAATTACTTAAGGGAACACTATAGGGTTAGGAATACAAATGTGTATTCCTAACACCATAGTGTTCTAGTCACTATTTAGGTGACCACCCCCCAAATAAGGAGTAAAAATTTTGTTTACTCACGTTTGCTTGCATGCCATGCTGCTCCCTCCATGGTTATCTCTGCTTCATTGGTTAAGATCATCAATCTTGATCACGTCAGCCAATAGAAAAGCATTGTGCATGTGTGGCAATACTGATGGGCTTCATGATATTATCTGATTGAAACAGCTGAGCTTTACTTGACTATTTTGTCGGAAATGCTTCTAGTAGCTGTCTGAGTGACAGCCACAGAGAGACTGCTCAAAATTTTAGTAGCAAGCTTTTATATTTGCTTTTTATATGTGAAAGCAAATTGGCTCAGTACTTGTTTTTTTATCCTTTAGACCCGCTGGATATTTAATACACATGTGCAATAAAGATTTGTGATTCAGATTCTGATGATCATGTTTTACTTATCAAGAAAGGATATTGCTCCACTACCTTGGATCCAACCCCTTCAAAGGCTTGATCCTTCCGATGCACATCTGTTTGAGTAGCCAGTCAGATTTTGTGAGTTTAGCCATATTGGGGAATGTGATTTGTAGGTTACACTAATTGAGTTGTTTTATGATTTTTTAGAGAGCAAGAAATATTTTGAATGGTTGTACAAGTATACACTGTTAATATTTTTGCACACCATATTTATATTATTTTTACAAAATTTAAAGCTCTTATTGCTTAAATATTCGTGTATTTTTGTCCAAATTTTTTTAGTAAGTAAAATGTATATATTTTTTTGTAAATATTCTTCATTTATGAAGTAGCCAAAAAAGATAGTATGGGAGGGAAGCTGCATTCAATATTAAATATCTGAAACACACAATTTTTCTTACCTTTCCTAAATGCACTAGAAATGATTATACCTATGCACCTGAGAGTGTAAAAATACATGATGTATTTAATGTAATTAATAGGAATGCATCATGTATTGAAAGATAGTGGGATGTGGCATTAGTCTTAAATAACCTGCATTTGTTTTAGTCATGTGCATGGAATATCATCATGTGACTATGACAGGAAGTAACAAGCACATCTGCTAAGCCGCCATTATTCCCAAGACTTTGAGCCATTTACTACACCTGTCATATTTTCATTAATACATACATAATTTATCCATTCATCACTCTACGGACTGACAAGCCATTTTAGTTTCCATGCCAATAAAATGTACATGTGCATACTCATACATATTTAGCTAACCAATTTACTGAATTACTGAATAGGGGTACATTTTTATATCTTATACATTTTTTCCAGATTGTGCTCAATTCCCAGTTTCTTCACCTTCTGTCACAGTGATCATTCAAATTATAACAATTTAATAACCCTTTTGGACATATTTGTGTAAGGCACCTGTTCAGCCACACTGCACAGACGCTGTTTGATCCATGTGGAGCTCAGCTTGGTTGTATTTCCCTCTTGCTAACAGGTAAAGCGAAAAATTATCTGCTGAGGCGGGATGTCAAATGAATATGCTGAAGATGAACATGAATATATGAACATTTTCCATCTACATTGGTCGAACTGTGAAACAAGCAACAATTACTGGTGTTAAAAACCAAGTTATCTGACTTCCTAGGTATAGCCTTGATTTGCCAACTTCTAGTTGCCAAAATCCTGAACAATTGTAATCAGTCACTTTTGCAACCAGTGAATTTGCCCATACATATTTCTTTGTGTATTGTGTTTTATTTAAATACATACAGTGAATATAATCAGCTGAGGAGTCAGATGTGGGCATGCATGCTAAGAATATGTTTCTATAGCAAAATCAGTCCCTTATTAAAGGGCCACTTAATCTCAATTTTGGGGAGTCCCCAGGTGCCATCTTATCTTGTAGTGTTAAACCATTTATTTTTAAATAAATCACTGAGGGAGTCACTTCACTGAGTTAAATTTGTCATAGGGACACAATTAGTGATGAATGTTCCTTAAATAATTCCTTAATAGTATAGAAGCTCTGAGCCTGCATTTGAGCATGTAGTATAAAGGTGTCTGTAGTAGTACCGGGTGTTGCCTCACTCCAGCTGAAATTCATATAGTTTTGAACAATGAAATGTTCTTCCATTACACTATCACTAGGGACTATTTGTTATGACAGTAGAAACTATATAGTTGCAATGTTGCTTAGTGAATAATTCTAGGTTAGTTACACTACTTCGTCTGACTCTCCAGTCATAGCTTGAAGGAGAGTAGAAAGTGAAGAATTTAATAGCCCACATACAACTGTTTATATTTGAAGGACATAGGACTATATTCTGAGTTGATGGTTCAGGATTTATAGTCAATCACTCTCAAGACTTGTCAATGTGTGCCAGGTGGGAGAATAAGTGTGTTGGTATTAGTATATAGGGTGTGACTGTGTGGATGATATAGTTAAAGCTGACTCTACTGAGTATGGTGAGATCTAGGGAGCATTGGACATGCCAGGGTGTGTGAACACACACTTTGAAACTAACACAGAAATCACTATAAAGTGAACAGTACCATTGGTATTTCCCAGGTTACCACCTCTCTTACACAGCACAATACAAAATCAATATTTGGGAATCAGCTAAGCATCTAAAGAGGAAAAAATAAACCAAACATAGAAATATGATACAACAAGAAATGCTCTTCTTAGAATGCACTCACAATGTGTATGAGAAACCTTGGGGTGCCTCCCCTGGTAAAGGCTGGGGGGCTATCACATTCTTTTAATTTCTCCTGCTGCAGATAGAATCCACGATCAATCAGAAAGCCAGGATATCTTTCCCCATGCTTCAGTATGATTTTTTTTGGTACAAATTAATTTTAAAAACAATAGAATTATAAAAAAAAACAATAGAAATATATAAAAACTGTGTCCAATGCGTTTCTTCCACTTATGTGGACTTCTTCAGGGACAATAATAAAATAATACAATTATTACAAACAAAAACACCCATTAGGTGTCAAGCTGCCTAATAACCCCTTCCCCAAGTCCTTTAAATAGGGCTCATTCCTTTCAATCATTGGTGATTCAATTGGCCTTTACTTGCTCTTGATAGGATGGTATTCCTCCAATTCTGGTATTTCCCAGGTTCCCATCTCACTCCCAGCTGATTCCTTTTGTGCTCAGCATGGATTGTGTTCCGGAACACCGTCCTGCATTCTGGCGCCATTTTGGTTGCGTTCCACATCTCGATTTCATTTGTGATCACATGTTCGCGTGGCTCCGCCTATTCAGGAATTTCACGCTGGGACGCAACCCAGCTTTATTGACACCAACTACTAATATAAGAGGCCCTAGGAGGAGACTGATGTTACCGTTCACATTTTGTCAATGGGGATTGGAAATACAGACAAAAGTGTTTAAGTTTTATATATAGTATACAGCAATGAAGCATATATTGATATACCCTGAAAACCCATCTGAAATTCAAATGATGTGAACAAAAAATATCTTTAGATGCTTAGCTGATTCCTAAATATTGTTTTGTATTGTATTGTGTACATACACTTACCTTAAGACATTATGAAATGGAACATTTTAGTTTGAAGAAATATTAACAATTTTAAACCTCTTTAATTTAGAAAAATGGCAGTGGGAATATGATAGCATTGTACAACAGTTCCAATACAGACCATTGTCTGAAAATCTATTCATAAACTGGACTATACATAGAATACAAGGTCACACGTTTAGATTGGAAGAAAGGAGATTTAGTCTAAGGTAAAATAAAGGTTTTTTTTTTTTACAGTAAGAGCAATAAGGATGTGGAATTCTCTACCTGAATAAGTGGTTTTGTCAGAGTCTGTACAGATTTTTAAAACAACAGCTGAATGCATACTTGCAAAAGCATAATATTCAGTGACATCATTTTTAATTTGTGGGTTAATAGCATCTTAATCCAAGGATAACTCTGACTCACATTCTAGGGTCAAGTGCTTCAATCTGTTTTTTCTTGTTTGTTTCCTTCTTTTGAATCAACAACAAAAACAGATGTGAGAAAGGTTGAACTTGATGAACATGTCTCTTTTTAGCCTGTGTAACTATGTAACATGCAGTACAGAAGCAGACAGTGCTAGAATATATACAGTAGAGATATATTTTAACCTCATAAACTAAACACTTTTGTACACGGTGATACAGAAGTGAGATATTACATAGGATAAAACAATAAAAATAAATACTTAAAGGGACACTCTAAACTTTTGTGAAGAGTGTGTCCTCTATTTTAGCATTCTACAAACATGCAGATTTCTAAAGAGATTGGCACTTTTATAAATGAACATTGCTACACTTTCCTGATGGTCAATCAGAGAACAGGTCCTATTACTTCCTGGCTGTTAGCTCAGTGGCACTAAACTCAAGAGGCTGCAATTGCCCAGAGAACTTGCCTTGCAAAGACTTCTCATTGAGCTACAGTGGGAAGTCTGTGATTGGATAGTCACGGAAAGTTTAGACAGGGATAGAAGGCAAGGGCTTGCAAACGCTGCAGACAAGAGAACTATAGCTTTTGCAAGCTGGTTTTAGATGTATCCCAATGCAAAAAGTGTTTTTTTTTTTTTAATTATTATTATTATTATTATTATTTGGGCAGTGGCAGTGTCCCTTTAACTGTAACCTAACCTGCGCATTGCATCAAGCATGTGCCTGAAGTGCACCTTTAAGCGCTTTTAGTTGTCTCTGTTATGAAACTATATAGTTAACTCAAACCAATTTGAGACTCACCTTTCTGTTTGCAAGGCCCAGGGCAAATCTCTTTGCCTTTTCTTCCATCCCTGTAAAATTGTCCCTACAAGCACTACATCTGTTTCCTGATGTATTATTCTGTTTAGCTTGTTACTCTATTTCAAGTAATCTCTGCACAAAGAAGTGAGTGGCAAAATCTAGCCCTAAGGCCACTGAAGGTTACATACACAGCATATTTAGTGTAACGTGAGAAACACCTGCATATCAACAGAATTTGATTCATGTGTTGTCAGTTCCATGATTAGATCACATTTCTCTGACCTAAATCATTGTTTCTTTTTAAGTTACTTCCACTTCATTGCTTGTTTTTATATCTTTTACTTTGGAGAGATATATTTCCTTTGTGGATCATAATATCACTTGTTTTGCCATTCTATAAAACTATAATTTGCGCTGTAATTGCAATAAATTATTGAACTCTGTATTGAATTATAGTGAGCATATTGTTGGCTCACTTCAGCTTTAGTAGTTAGAACTTGTTTAAGTCACATTAAACTGCAAGCATGCAACCTTTGCAAACAATATTGTATAATGTATTGAAGGGTGCAGGGAGGCAGCGCCTTACAGATGTCCTCAATTTCTAAAACTGAATCTAGTGCAGTAATCTTAATGTTATCGTGAATTTAAAAAAAAAAATATACTTACAAATTTCTGGAGTTTGCAATCAGCTCCAAATGTGTGTGTCTGGGCACTACAATCCCCGCCTGTGGATTTACTTGTTGTCTTGATCTCATGATGGAGAGCTTTAAGGGCCAGTAAATGACTACTGCTCTCAGGTGTATGCAGGTATGGCCCCTGCTTTTAGGCATTAGAGGATTTACTCTTGAGTGATCTTCTAACATAAAAAAAAAGTAGATTTTTTGAAAAAATCCATTTTTATGGTGAAATGTGTTAGTGTTGTTACCTTGTGTATGGTTTTATTTTTGTTTTCAATAAAACTAATGTTTTTTACACTATTTAGACCTTCCTGATTTTATCTAGAAGATTTTATCCAAATGATTCTCACATTGAATTCCTAGGTGGTGTATGCTACATGGATTGAGCAAAACCTATTTTGCTCTCCACCTGTGAGTATATCTCCCTTTGATCATATTTATTAATTTTAAAACAGAGAGCACTATATTCTGTTCTATTTTATTTAATATATTTATACCAGTGAATTCAAGCAGAAATCCCCTAATGCCTAAAAGAAGGGCATACCTGCATACACCTGAGAGCATGTCACGTCTAAACATTTGTTATGAAGGAACACAACTGCAGATTTCGTATAGTTTGAATATTTATTAAAGAAAGTAAAAGGTAAAGACTTTAATTCCAATTTAAAGGTACTGTAGCTTTAAGTAGTAAACGATAACTGAAGTCCACAATTACAGGCACTGTAGCTTTAAGTAGTAAATGATAACTGAAGTCCACAGTTACAGGCACTGTAGCTTTAAGTAGTAAACGATAACTGAAGTCCACAATTACAGGCACTGTAGCTTTAAGGCGTAAACGATAGTAAATTGCAGACACTGAATCAATAAGGAGTCTCTTAGTAGAGTTAACGGTTTAGGTGATAAGTAATTACAATAGCTGTTCCATACTTTAACTGAAGCAAGACAGATGCAGATAACTGATATGAAGTATGAGTTGAAGTTAGCTGTAACGGGATTGTTTTTACCGAAGGACTTTTGGAGACTGGTAATAACCAATAACTATTAGCTTCCGGCAAATAGAACACTGGTTCCCGAGATCTCCTCAGAGGCGTATGAAGAGTGTTTAATCTTTAGTCGTGGATGAGGAGAGGTGAAGGGAACTTTGCAGAGTCTTTCAGTCCGGTCTGGTAGCAGAGGCTTTCACAACGAAGTTGTAGCCGGGTTGTGAGTAAGGAACGTAGTTCAATAATCCAGCCCTGATCAGCTGGTGCAGTCAGATTAAATAGGCAGACCGTGTCATAAAGGGGTGTGGCTAGGCTCCGTGGAACCAGGAAGTAAGAGGATACCATAGTTAAGGCATTACAGTACCCCCTCTTTAATGAGCAACCTCTGGGTGCTATTGACTTGGTTTAGAAGGGTAACGCTTGTGAAATTTGGAAACCAATTTGTCAGCATGAACGACAGAGGAGTTTTCCCATGTATCTTCATCAATTCCATATCCTTTCCATCTGATGAGGTATTGTAAGGAGCCACGATGGATCCTTGAATCCAGTATACTTTGAATTTCGTATTCTTCTTCACCCTGGACCAATATGGGATCAGGAGAAGTAGTGACATTTCTTTGGAAAGGGTCAGGATGATGAGGCTTCAACAAGGACAATTGATTGGATCTTTGGCATACAGAACAAGATTTGACATAAGATTCGATAGTTTGGTCTTGACGAGGCCACCAACAGTATCTTTTAGACAATTCAAGGGTCCTTTTCATACCTGGATGACCTGCCAGAGGAGAATCATGAATAAATTCAAGTACTTTAATTCTGAAAGAGGGAGGTACATAAATCCGGTCTTTAAAATAGTAGAGACCGTTTTTCTTGGATAATTTCATTGATTTAGGAAGTTCAAGAGCATCTTCACTGAGACCTTTAATGTCGTCAATAAGAGAAGATAAGATTACAATGACTTTAGGCAAAGGAGGTTCTTGAGGAGTTTTGTGTTGAGAAAGGACAGCTCCAATTGCAAATTCCGAAGCATCCGTTTCAAGGACATAAGGATATGAAGGATTTGGAAGTTGAAGGATTGGAGCTGTTGTAAACTTTCTCTTTAATTCACCAATGACTGTAGGAGGAGGAGACTCCAGTTCGGTGTCAGAACAACATGAGGTTTTAGCTGGTTCTTTCGTAGACTGAAGAATTGGAATTTGCTGTAAACATGTTTCTTTACAATAATGTGAGTTAAAGGTGAGAGAGAAAGGAAACCATGAGATTTGAGGGTTGTGGTTCCTTAACCAGTTGATCCCTAATATAATAGGAAAAAATGGTGATGAGATAACATCAAATATAAGACTTTCCGTATGAGTATGATTGATGGTTACTTTTAGAGGGACGGATTCATGAAGTATTGGTCCCGATGAGATGAGGGACCCGTCAATCACTTTAACAGGTACAGAAGTTCTTTTACGAACACAAGGAATTTTATTCTTTGTTACAAAGGCTGAGTCGATGAATACTCCATTTGCACCGGAATCGATAACAGCCTTGGTTATGATTCTTTTATTGTCCCACTGTAATACAAGAACGATAGGGGACATTTGAGTATTTGCTGTAGAGGGAAGTACACTTAGGATGGAAGAGGCATGAGACTGCCTTCTGCCTTTTATCCGTTTTAATGAAGGACAATCAGAGACTAAATGAACTTGAGAGGCACAATACATGCAGAGGTTTAACATACGTCTTCGATTTTTCTCTTCAGGAGTGAGGGGACTTCTTATTATCCCTATTTCCATAGGTTCACTTGGTATGGAATTCTTATCTGGAGCTTTTGAGGGAGTGAAAGGTTTGCGGTCTTTTGAATGTGAAAGGGCATTTTCGGCCTTTCTTTCTCTTAATCTTCTGTCAATGCTGATTGATAGGCGAATTAGAGCGTTCAAATTAGTAGGGAGTTCTGTTCTAGATAATTCATCTTTTACAGCTTCCGATAAACCAATTCGAAACTGGTTGCGCAATGTGATGTCATTCCATTGCGTTTCTATAGCCCATCTTTTGAATTCAGCAATGTAATCTTCAACGGGTCTATTTCTTTGCTGTAGTGTTCTGATTGTTAAATCAGCTGTAGCTTGTTTGTTAGGATCTTCATAGAGAAGTGACATGGCTTCAAAAAATTCATCTAGTGAATCTAAAATGGGGTCATCGTTTTCCAGAAAGGAATGAGCCCATGACATAGGTTCACCTCTTAGAAAGGAAATAACCGAACAAACTTTAGTTCTTTCTGTAGGATAGGATCTAGGTTTCAAAGCAATTAAAAGTTTGCAAGAGTTGAGGAACTCCCTGTATCTGGAACGATCTCCATAGAACTTTTCAGGGTTACACACAGCAGGATCACTAGCCGAGTGCAGAGTAGTATGAGGAGTATGAGTTTGTAAATCTCTGATATAAGTGAGAAGTCTTTCATTAGTAACTTGCAGGTCTTGCACACTTTGGGCTAGTGCATTAACTCTTTGATTCAGCGTAGCTATAGTAGAATCGAAATCTGCTGGATCCATTACAAGGGCTGGATTATTCTGTCACGTCTAAACATTTGTTATGAAGGAACACAACTGCAGATTTCGTATAGTTTGAATATTTATTAAAGAAAGTAAAAGGTAAAGACTTTAATTCCAATTTAAAGGTACTGTAGCTTTAAGTAGTAAACGATAACTGAAGTCCACAATTACAGGCACTGTAGCTTTAAGTAGTAAATGATAACTGAAGTCCACAGTTACAGGCACTGTAGCTTTAAGTAGTAAACGATAACTGAAGTCCACAATTACAGGCACTGTAGCTTTAAGGCGTAAACGATAGTAAATTGCAGACACTGAATCAATAAGGAGTCTCTTAGTAGAGTTAACGGTTTAGGTGATAAGTAATTACAATAGCTGTTCCATACTTTAACTGAAGCAAGACAGATGCAGATAACTGATATGAACTATGAGTTGAAGTTAGCTGTAACGGGATTGTTTTTACCGAAGGACTTTTGGAGACTGGTAATAACAGCTTTTAGATGCAACTCTTATCACATTGGTTTTACTTAGCTTCCGGCAAATAGAACACTGGTTCCCGAGATCTCCTCAGAGGCGTATGAAGAGTGTTTAATCTTTAGTCGTGGATGAGGAGAGGTGAAGGGAACTTTGCAGAGTCTTTCAGTCCGGTCTGGTAGCAGAGGTTTTCACAACGAAGTTGTAGCCGGGTTGTGAGTAAGGAACGTAGTTCAATAATCCAGCCCTGATCAGCTGGTGCAGTCAGATTAAATAGGCAGAACGTGTCATAAAGGGGTGTGGCTAGGCTCCGTGGAACCAGGAAGTAAGAGGATACCATAGTTAAGGCATTACAGAGCAGTAGTCAAGTAATGACCCTAAAAGCTCTCCATCAAAAGATCAAGACAACCAGTAAATCCACAGGTGGGGATTGTATTGCTCAGACAGACACACAGATTTGGAGCTGGTTGCAAATTGAATTTACCGATAACATTAAAATATTGCACTATATTCCGTCCTCTTATTGTCCATATTTTCTCACTTTGACCAAAAATTTACGAAACCTATATGCACTGCTTCCTTGCATCATTCAATATAGTATTCATCCATGGCCAGAAAGCAGAGACTCTGGTTTTCGGTGTTCATGCTGCTTATTTGCGCTAAACAACCTCTAGGAATCTCATATCTTATACTAATATAGTATAATAGTAAAAAGATAGACTTGTTTCTTGGTTGTTGTTGATAGGATCTGATAGTAATTTTCTTTCTTTTTACAGTATAATTTGCCCATGCTTAGCTAGCAAGAATCAACATGTGCAGAAAATAATAACAATAGATAATTGCTAGATCTGTCATAGGGGCCTACAGTGGGCACAGACCCTCCCAGTAAATTGTGCCAGAGTGGCTTGCTTGTGTTATGTCTAAAAGACGAGAATTAAGGTGATTAATGTGGTTAGGACAACCTGTAATGTATCTCAATGGGCAGATGTAACCAGGTATTTTACAACTAGTAAATGTTACCAGGGCTTATTAAGACAGAAGTAGTAATCCAGGAATGTGCAGGAAACAGGTATGTCAATCAGTACAGGTAAGCAGGGATTATAAAGCATGATTTGAGACACAGGGTCGAGTGCTAATGAAGTAGTGGGGAAGATAGATTATGGATTGCAGACTTGTCCGTAGCGAGATGATTGATGTCCCCTAGCCATCAATCATCTCTTTTTTTTCGGTGTCACAGGTGAAATTCATAGTCACAACCCGAATTGAACATGCTTGGGATTGCTAATTTTAGGTGATCTCTATTTCGGGTACATTTCGGGTTGGAGTTCTGGAATTTAGCCACACACCAAATCGGCCCAAATTCAGCTGAACTGCAGTTTAGCCCAAAACAAATCTTTAGTCTTGTGGTGTCTTTGCAGATGTTAGGTCATATCAGCACTAGTGAGATGACCCCTTGCTCTCCTCCTACTCACTTCCTTGCCACACAGTTTACACTTTGTAATTTGCCCTGTCTGGGATGCTGTCAAAGTAATACAAAACTTTATTTTAGCCTCAATGTCAAATTATCTGGGTGCTGCAGCGACAGTAGAAACAGAGCACCCTGATGGAGGAGTAGGCAGACAGGAGCAGGATAGGAGTCTAGGAGTCAGGTTATACTCCAGTCAGAAGCCACACCACTGCGTATACAACAAAGGTAAGGGTCATTTGTGGCTGCAGTATACTGCAACCCCAGCACACAAACAGGCCCACACATAAACACACATTACATCCCCAGCACACAGACACACTGCATCCCCAGCACGCAGACACAATGCATCCTCCGCACACACAGATACTTCATTCCCAGCAGGCACACGCACAGACACACAACACATCCCCAGCTCACGCACAGATATACACTGCACCCCAGCACATACACAGACACACACTATATTGCCTACACAAGATACTGTATTTACTATACATACTGTATAACAGAGTGGATGTGGGCATGTTTTGGTGGGCATGGTTTTTGTTAGGAGTGTTTTGGGGGGAAGGCAGCATTTCATGTTTGGACCCAGACAGTACAATGTCTTGGGCCGGCCCTGCTCTGAGCACCATAAAACATAAAATCTCTACTGCTTGAACTAGCTGTGTGCAGAAAGCTCTGCAGTGCCAGTGGCAGAATACATTATTGCTGCATGAATAGTTTGAGAACAATACAATTACATCCTGGGTGTTTAATCTGTTGTAATAAATATGCTGCTAATCCCATTACCTTGCACAACATGCACTGGACTGAACACACTCAGAAAAATATAAAAAATGTTTTGTTTTAACAAACACTTAAAAACATGTCACCTGTAAATTGGGGTTTTCAAGTTGGTGTTAGGTGGCAGTGGTTTGAAGTAGGAAACTGCACTAACCGTATTTACCAGTTTCACACTAGGATAACTGAGGCAGGTTATCTACTACTAAGTGCCACTGTGGAAATAGCTAGTAGATTTATGCATGGTCAGAATATTTGGCTTGGCTTAACCATCTTCCCTGAAAATAGAAACTTTTTGGACCACTCGAATGTCTGCCAATTGTTGGTTTGGCCTGGTAGAATTTTTGTACCAAGATTCTAATTTGGGAAGAGAATCAGAAAAACAACAAAAGGCATGAAAATGGAACAACTAGTGGACCTTAAAAAATATATACATAATATAGTATTATCAGTATATTTTGAAGTACAATAATGATTTTCCCACCAAGGGGTTCACGAATCAAGTGGGGAAATTTACCAATAGACGATTAAACAATAGGAGCAGTAAAAAAAATAAAGTTTTATTTACATATTATTCACTTCTCACTTGATCTATAGAATTATTATTTAATGACTATTGTATAGCCATCAATCATCATCTTTTCCCAATCAATCATCTCTTTTTTTTTTTGGTACCATAGGCGGTATTCATAATCACAAACTGAATATATCTGGCATTGTGCAATTTGGTCTGTGGTCTGTGATTCAGGCACATTTTGGCTGGGAATTCAGGAATTTAGTCGATCACATGATCGGCTCTAATTCTGCCAATTTTTGCTAAGGTCTAAAATGAATTTCCAAGACTAGTAGCTAGGCAAGAGGGACTTTTCTTATTTTTACCTAAAAAAACACACTCCCCCTCAAAAAAGATTTTTCTTCTGACACACACTTAAAAAATCTTTAAAAAATTGTCGATTACAAGTTGGTGTTAAGCAGCAGTGGCTAGCAGTGGGACTTTGCACTAATTATAACCACCAATGATACTCTAGGATGAATGAATATGGCTTTCTACCACTCAAACTTTGTGTGAATGCCAATGTAGCAGTTGCAGGCAAGAGGATTATTTTCTTTTTACTTTTTACTCATCAACAGTACCACCTCCTAATAAAGAATATTTCAGCTAAAAGTTAAAAAGCAACTTTTAAAAACTGTTCATTGTTAACCTTGTCTCAAACTAGCATCAATGACACAATGGCAATCTCCTATGTTACACTCAAAGTTGTCTTAATTGCCACAGGCAGACATCAGCTATTATTAGCTAGTTAGTTAGATACAACAGTACCTTAAATTATTATTATTATTATTATTATTATTTATATAGCGCCAACATATTCTGCAGTAAAACATGTAATCGTAACCAGACAAGTTGGATGCAAAGGAACAGAGGTAAATCTACTCATACACAAGGTTCAATGACACAATAGCAAATCCCTTTCTCCCACTCAAAGTTGTTTCAATCAGCAGAAGCTAAGCTACAGTGAGGGAAAACAGTATTTGATCCCCTGCTGAATTTGAACGTTTGCCCACTGACAAAGAAATGGTCAGTCTATAATTTTAATGGTAGGTGTATAATAACAGTGAGAGACAGAAAAACAAAAACAAAAAATCCAGAAAAAAGCATGTCAAAAAAGTAATAAATTGATTTGCTTGTCAATAAGTGAAATAAGTATTTGACCCCTTCGACATAGTACTTGGTGGCAAAACCCCTTTTGGCAATCACAGAGGTAAGATGTTTCTTGTAGTTGGCCACCAGGTTTGCACACATCTCAGGAGGGATTTTGTCCCACTCCTCTTTGCAGATGCTCTCCAAGTCATTAAGGTTTCGAGGCTAACCTTTGGCAACTCGAACCTTCAGCTCCCTCCACAGATTTTCTAAATTTCTACAGATTAAGGTCTGGCTAGGCCATTCCAGGACCTTAATGTGCTTCTTCTTGAGCCACTCCTTTGTTGCCTTGGCTGTGTGTTTTAGGTCATTTGCATGCTGGAATACCCATCCACAACCCATTTTCAATGCCCTGGCTGAGGGAAAGAGGTTCACACCCTAGATTTGACTGTACATGGCCCCGTCCATTGTGCCTTTGATGAGGTGCAGTTGTCCTGTCCCATTAGCAGAAACATACCCCAAAGCATAATGTTTCCACCTCCATGTTTGGCAGTGGGGATGGTGTTCTTGGGGTCATAGGCCGCATTTCACCTCCCCCAAAAATGGCGAGTTAAGTTGATTGCAAAGAGGTTGATTTTGGTCTCATCTGACCACAACACTTTCACCCACTTCTCCTCTGAATCATTCAGATGTTCATTGGCAAACTTCAGACGGGCCTGTACATGTGCTTTCTTGAGCAGGGGGACCTTGCGGGCGCTGCAGGATTTCATTACTTCACGGCGTAGTGTGTTACCAACTGTTTTCTTGGTGACTATGGTCCCAGCTGCCTTGAGATCATTAACAAGATCCTCCCATGTAGTTCTGGGCTGATTCCGTTCTCATGATCATTGAAACTCCACGAGGTGAGATCTTGCATGGAGCACCAGACCGAGGGAGACTGACAGTTATTTTATGTTTCTTCCATTTGCGAATAATCGCACCAACTGTTATCACCTTCTCACTAAGCTGCTTGGCGATGGTCTTGTAGCCCGTTCCAGCCTTGTGTAGGTCTACAATCTGGACCCTGACATCCTTGGACAGTTCTTTGGGCTTGGCCATGGTGGAGAGTTTGGAATCTGATTGATTGATTGCTTTTGTGGAAAGAGAGTGCTCCTAATCTCAGCTCGTTACCTGTATAAAGGACACCTGGAAGTCAGAATACTTGGTGATTGATAGGGGATCAAAAACTTATTTCACTCATTGACATGCAAATCAATTTATAACTTTTTTGATACGTGATTTTCTTTTTTTTCCTTTTTTATTCAGTCTCTCACTGTTAAAATACACCTACCATTAAAATTATAGACTGATAATTTCGTTGTCAGAGGACAAACATTCAAATCAGCAGGGGATCAAATACTTTTTCCCCTCACCGTAGGTAGATACAGCAGTAAGCTATACCTAGTCTCACATTAGAATCACTAACACAGGCTATCTTTCACCACACACAGCAAGGGTAAACACACAGTATCAATGCTGGTGTCCCTCCCATATAAGTAGCAGTCAAACTGTGTGAAAAAGTTCTACTAAGAAGTATAGATTGTTTTACTGCTCCTCCTTTCTTATCCTCCAGTGGTCAGTTGTGAATCTGTGAATAAAAAACACATTTACTGTCTATCCCTGAACCATCAATCATGTTTGTTTTCCACCCCTTGATTGGACAGGAGATACAGCACACATGATTGGAGTTGGACATACCTCTTGTCCATCAATAAGCTGCTTATTTGCCTTTTTTTCAAGTGCCAAAAATGAATCAAAATGAGGGGCGTGGCCAGGACACCGAAGTGTATGGACGCATGAACGCCGAGCTCCGTACCTGACCGAGTATAGTAGGGGATACCCGGCATCCAAAACCGCGTTATGGCAACAACAAAAAAAACGTAGCAACACGGGATTACCCTGGCATCGGACCTCCCGGCTGCTAAGGAGATTTTTCACCGAGCACTCAGACCCGCGACGACGCAGCAAGATGGCGCCCGCGGAAAACGCACGAGGAAGCCATCCGCCCAGCCCCTCGATATCGGATTGCTCTGTTGAGGAACCCGACATTAGGGCACTTATCACCCAACTACCCTCCAAGTCTGACCTAGCAGATATGTTTCAAAAGCTGGAAGACAGTTTTAGTTAAAAACTACAAGCAGTAAGTGCAGATGTCCAGCAACTGGGGGACAGAGTGCAGGCCCTGGAGGAGGAAACCGAAACCACTGACAGGCTGTGGGCTGAATGTCACACTACACAGGAGGCACACTCTGAAGCCATCAGACACCTGCAAAGGAGGCTGGAGGATGTAGACAATCGAGGGCGACAGAACAGCTTGAGGGTGAGGGGCATACCAGAGGGGCCGGACGGCACGACAGAGAACCCCATCCAGGTATAAACTACTCTCTTTAATCGTATTCTGGCCAGACCCGCAGACACGGCCATGTAGTTTGACAGGGCCCACAGAGCGGCGAGGCCCAGGAATCTACCCCCAGACAGGCCACGAGATATTATATGCAGGATACATAATTTCCCTCTGAAAGAGGAGATCTTCCATAAAGCCCGCCAAGATAAGGAACTCTCAGTCGACGGCCATCAAGTGACCGTGTACCAAGATCTATCACCATCTACTCTACAACCAAGAAGTGCCCTGCGACCTGTCACCCAGGCTCTGATGGAGAAACAACTTAGGTTTAGGTGGAACTTTCCATTTGCTCTTACAGTGACTCATCAGAATACAACACATACCATTACCACACCAGCAGATGTTCCTGACTTCCAGAGAGCCTTGAACCTGCCGCCCTCCGAGGTGGAGGACTGGACCGGTCTATCAGGCCCTCCACCGAAGCAGCAGCAGCAATGACCCAAATGGCAAAAGACCCCGAGGAAGAGGCGCAGACAGGCCCAAACTGGAACCGATGTTCCTACCTCACCCAGAGATCGAGCGGCCTGAGCTCTGGCAGAGCTATACTACCATATCCTTTACGTTAAACCTAGAGACTTAATGCCTTCACCATGCACTGAACTGTATATTTGTTTCAACTGTTATAATCTCTTGTTGCCAATATTACGTTATAGAATGTAGAATATGCCGATACCAGGCCCTCTGGCACCAGATATTAGATCTACGCTTATAGGCAGGGCCGGACTGGGAGAAAAATTCGGCCCGGGCATTTTTGTTATCACAGTGGCCCACTAAGAAGGGGGCGGGGCAGAGGAGGTGTGTTTTGTCATCACCAATGACAAGCACGCCCCCTCTCAAAGTGAGCATGTTGGTTCAATGCTTTTCCAGGGCAGACCATGCGCAGAGCTCTGCTGAAGAGCTCTAGCATGAGAAAAAAAACTGTATTTGCTCTGCACAGTGCAAGCAAATTTAATAACATGCGTGCACTGTGTTTCCTTGCAACTTGTCTCTGGTGTCTCTATAAATGGATACCAGGAGACAAAAATGCCAGGAAAGAGTATTGTGCATGTGTTTGGAGCCTGCTTGTGGTATTGTGTGTGTGTAGAGTGAGCTGATTGTGGTGTGGTATTGTGTAATAAGGTTGGTTTTAGTCATGTTGTGTTTGTGGTGTAATGTGATGCATATGTGGCTAGGGGCTGTAGAGAATGTATGTATAGGGGATGTAGCAAGTGTGTGCATACAGGCTATAGAGTGTGTGTATAGGTGATGTAGTGTTTGTAGAAAGTGTGTGTTTAGGGGTGTAGTATGTGTTTGCTTACAAGGAATCTAGTGTGTGTGTGTGTAGGGGATCCAGAGTGTGTATGTTAAGAGTGTAGTGTGTGTGTGTGTGTGTGTGTATAGGAGTCTAGTGTGTGTTTGAAGGACCCAGAATGTGTAGGAGATCTAGTGAGTGTGTTTATAACTGATTCAGAGTGTATATAGGGATCTAGTGTGTGTATGTGTGTAGATGATCCAGAGTTGGGTAAGGGATCTAGTGTGTCTGGAATGTAATGTGTTTAGGGGTGCAGTATGTGTGCGAGGGGTGCTGTGTGTGTGTGTGTGTATATATATATGTATATGTGTGTTTGGAACTATTATGTATGTGTGTGTTGCAGTGTGTTGGGGGGGTTCTGTGTGTATGTGAGGGGTGCAGTATGTGTGTGTGATGGATGCTGTGTGTGGAGGGTGCGGTGTGTGAGGGTGCGGTGTGTGAGGGTGCTGTGTGTGAGAGTGCTGTGTGTGAGAGTGCTGTGTGTGGTGTGTGTGAGTGTTGTGTGTGATGTGTGTGAGTGCTTTGTGTGATGTGTGTGAGAGTGCTGTGTGTGATGTGTGTGAGGTGTGAGATGTGTGAGAGTGCTGTGTGTGAGAGTGCTGTGTATGATGTGTGTGAGAGTGCTGAGTGTGAGAATGCTGTGTGTGAGAATGCTGTGTATGATGTGTGGGAGAGTGCTGAATGTGCTGTGTGTGAGAGTGCTGAGGTTGAGAGTGCTGAGTGGGATGTGTGTGTGTGTGTGTGTGTGAGAGAGTGCTGTATGTGTGTGTGTGCGTGTGTGTGTGAGAGAGAGAGAGAGTACTGTGTATGATGTGTGTGAGAGTGCTGTGTGTGTGTGTGTGTGAGAGAGAGTGATGTATGTGTGTGTGTGTGTGTGTGTGTGTGTGTGCTGTGTGTGTGTGTGTGAGAGTGCTGTGTATGATGGGTTAGAGAGTGCTGTGTGTGTGTGAGAGTGCTGTGTGTGTGCAAGAGTGCTGTGTGTGATGGGTGTAAGAGTGCTGTGTGTGTGTGAGAGTGCTGTGTGTGATGAGTGTGAGAGTGCTGTGTGTGCTGTATGTAAGAGTGCTGTGTGTGAGAGTGCTGTGTGTGATGGGTGTGTGTGTGTGTGTGAGAGAGTGTGTGTGTGAGAGTGCTGTGTGTGAGAATGGTGTGTGTGTGTGAGAGTGCTGTGTGTGAGAATGCTGTGTATGATGGGTGTGAGAGTGCTGTGTATGATGGGTGTGAGAGTGCTGTGTATGATCGGTGAGAGAGTGCCGTGTGTGAGAGTGCTAATTATAATGGGTGTGAGAGTGCTGAGTATGATGGGTGTGAGAGTGCTGTGTGTGATGGGTGTGAGAGTGCTGTGTGTGCTGTGTGCTGTGTGACAGTGCTGAGTGTGATGGGTGTGAGAGTGCTGTGTGTGATGGGTTAGAGAGTGCTGTGTGTGCTGTGTGTGCGAGAGTGCTGAGTGTGATGGGTGTGAGAGTGCTGTATAAATGTTAGAATGGATTGTGTGTGTAGGGGGGTAAATAAACAAATAATAAACCAGGCATTATGTCCCCCCCTCCCTTCTTACCTTTAGCCTGGGAGGGGGGGACTAGTATCTGGATCTGGGAGGCGGGGTGGCGATGTTCCCTGGTGGTCCTCGTGGTGAGTGAACTCTAGCCTGCGGGCTAGAGTTCACTCTCGCGAGATCCGGTCGTTGCCATGGCAACGCTCCGGATCTCACGAGAGGAACCTGGCGGAGCTGCAAGTTAGAGCTCCGCCGGGTCTTCTCTCCAGGCAGGCTGTCTTCCTCCCTCTCTCCCCGCCGGCGGCCGCATTTGACAGCATGTGGGCCAGTGAGGGAGATCTTTGATCTCCCCACCGGCCCTCCATGGAATACAGCGGGGCCGGCGCTCGGATAGTGCCAGCCCCCCATAGACCGGCAGGGGAGATCCTGGGACATCCCCTGCCGGCCTCGGCCCCTGGCCACCGCGGCTCACACACATCACACACAATGCTAGCACAAGAAATAGACAGGCAGGGAGCTGACCTAGTATTCCTACAGGAGACCCATTATAAGGGAGAATTTAAGCCAAAACTATGGAACTGTGTTCACTACTATCCCTTAAGGCTCACAGAGCAGTCCAGCTGACCAGAGGCTCCTTTTATACCCAAGGTAACAAAAGCGGGAAACTACTGGCCCGTGCTCTGAAGGCTAAACGCCAGAGATCCTTTATCGATAGAATTACCGACAAAACAGGGAAACAATGCAATACGACAGAAGACATAGCCACAACATTTAGCACCTTTTATAGAGACCTCTACAATCTGGTCCTTCCGGACCAACTGCCTAATGACCTGAGGGAATATGTTGTCTCGAACCTCCCATGTACCATCCCTAATGACACGGCCCTCACACTAGACGAGCCTTTCTCCCAAGATGAATTGTCCCTCGCTATCAAGACTCTGCCAAAAGGCAAAAGCCCAGGCCCGGACGGACTGACTACGAGATACTACCCTACCAAACACTAGCACCGGAATTAATCCCCCACTTTCTTAAGACACTTAACGGCCTGACCCAGGGCGACCCGCTGCCTCCCCCGATGCTGAATGCGTTGATCACTATTATCCCCAAGCCCGGCAAAGACCCCACGCAATGTGGGAGCTACAGGCCCATCTCATTAATAAACCTTGATCTAAAATTAATGGCAAAAATGATCGCTAAAACCCCTATTGCCGGACTTAATACATCCTGACCAAGCCGGCTTTGTGCCGGCCCGCGAAGCCAGAGACAACACCACAAAAATTCTAAACGTCATCCACGGGGCGACAGTAAAAGACACACCAACACTGCTTATGGCGATAGACATGGAAAAGGCCTTTGACAGGGTGGACTGGTCTTATCTGTTCATGGTCCTAGAGGTCCTGGGGACCGGTCTGAGACTGAGGAACTGGATACAAACCTTATACAGGGGACCGTCCGCCCATGTCAGGGGCAATGGCCACTTATCCACACCCTTTCAGATAAATAACGGTACGCGCCAGGGATGCCCCCTTTCACCCCTCTTATTTGTCCTAGCTATGGAACCCTTTTTAACGGCTATCAGAAACAACACTAATATACGAGGGTACAGGTACCCTGGAGGTGAGACGAAGGTTGCAGCATTTGCGGACAACGTCCTCTTCACGATCACTGACCCAATCAAAACCCTCCCGCAGATACAAAATGAGATAGGACTCTTCGGGGCCCTCTCTAATTTTAAAATAAATGCCGACAAATGCGAAATCCTGGGGATTTCCGTGAGGCTGGCCCTACAGACACTCATACAACGCACTCACGCCTTCCCGTGGACCAGGACCGGGCTGACCTACCTGGGAATCAAACTAACCGCACCGTCCAAAGGCCTATACAAACTCAACTACTTCCCCCTCCTAAACAGCATCAAGCAAGACCTCCACAAATGGGACCTCCCCCACTTCTCCCTCATGGGTTGGATTAACATCTTGAAGATGATGGTCCTACCGAAAATACTTTACCTATTTCAGGCTCTGCCAATTCCACTCCCTAGGGACTTTTTCAGACAAATGCAAACCCTGTTCCTACACTATACCTGGGGCAACAAGCCGGCTAGAATAGCCTACTCCGCACTGACATCCACCATAGATACCGGTGGCCTGGGTCTTCCCCACATATACAAATATTACGTTGCGGTATTGTTCACCCGTATAAAGGAATGGACAAACACTAGTAGGAAAAAATCATGGTACGACCTAGAACAGAGCTTCGTACAGCCCCCCCTCCATACACTACCGTGGCAAACTTGTCCACTTACAGGAATCTCACCAACTCACCTTCCACTCACACACAATATCCTAACGACGTGGAGACATTACAAAAACGCATGTGGTTTATCCCCAGGACTCTCGAGATATTTCCCCCTGGCAGACAACCCAGACTTCCAGCGAGGACAGGGCAGCCCCATCTTATTGAGACTCACGGGATCGCCAAACCCAGGCATCGCTGAGGTACTGGAAGCCAGTAATCCACCTACATTAAAGGCTCTTCCCAGGCGAAATAGGCAGGATACGCTCCTCGACATAATGGGCAGAACACAACTTAAAAACTTCTTAAACAGGTCGGTCATCCCCTTCTGGCGCCCAAGGGAGGACACCCCCTTTGAAACCCTGTGTACCCCAGAAGTTGCTCCAAAACGTCCCCTATCAAAAATGTATCGTATTCTCCAAACTGCGGACAGGGAGCATACTCCACCTCCATTCCAACAGAAATGGATGAGAGATCTCTACATTCACATGTCAGATAGGGACTGGGCAGACATTATGAGAACAGGGATCAAAACCCCTGTTAGTGTGGCCCGTAAAGAGACCTTCTACAAAAGAGTCACTAGATGGTACAGGACCCCAGCTACACTCCACACATTCTGGCCCTCCGTTAGTGATCAATGCTGGAGATGCTCTGGGGGTTTGGGTGACATAGAACACATCTGGTGGAGCTGTCCAGCCATCAAGCCATACTGGCAGGTTATACTAGCTGACATAGCAAACATTCTCACATTGAGACCAGGCCTCACCCCTTCTCAGGTTTTACTAGGGTGGCCCCGCTCCTTCCAGGATCCTCATAAACAACAACTCCTACACACACTACTTGTGGAAGCCAACTCCCTTGTGCCAACACACTGGCGGCGACCCAGCATACCATGTAGGGAACAATGGATAAGGCGGGTTGAGTGCACAAGGGAAATGGAAGAAATACATTGGTCAATATTGGGGAGACGGAACACATACCTTAAACTATGAGGGCCGTGGCTTGAATTCTGGAATCGCTCCCCAGTAGATGATCGGAACTCAACCATCCTAGCTAAGTGATTGACCATCTGTACGTAGACCAAGACTATTAAAATCTTGCACTATAGGAGAATCTACTAGAAATGATTCAGAGTTTACCAGGCAGAACAATTACCCCCTATCCCCATTCCTTTGTTACCTCTACTCTCCCCCTAGACCACCCCACTTCAGGTTATGTCTGCCATAGTTCTACACCCCCTCAAAGACAAGAGCTGGACGCCTACCTCCCTAGCATTTTATCTGTTACACCAAAACCTCATGGTGCAGACTCATCCCAAAATTGGATTAAACGTACGAGGAAAAGTACAGTATCTAACTATGTGCACATGTATTGTTATACCCTTTTATGTAGTACCTGAATGTCCCCTCTTCTCTTCTGTACCCCATACTCTTTATGCTTTTGAAAATAAAAAAAATGTATTTAAAACAAACAAAAAAATGAATCAAAATTAGTATGTCAGGACATTGTGGGACATTTGTTCAAATATTATAGATAAAAAGGGAATTTCGTCTGGGCTCCAAACATACATAGAAAAAAGAGGAATTGGGGGAACACTCAGAACATGCATGTCTCGGCAGTCCCTATCGTAGAGTGCAAGATAACAATAATGCTGTGAAATGTACTAATTAAATGTAACATCCCTTAATCCTTTGTTTGAAGTGTTTATTGCACACTCATACTGCTTCCCAAGAAATAAGGGCATGCTGTAGTCCCCATAAGCTCTGGATGAACATCCCGGTTAATTTTATCGATATAATTAATAATATTAAACCTTTCCCTTCCTGCCAGGTGGATGTCAAGACTGACTTCTAACAACCTCAAGTAGGTACAGTGTATACAGTGCAACTGGCTGCACATCTACTAAGAATAAGCACCTGTTAGTACCTGAAGTACAAAAAATTTCTTCATTACAAATGTTCATCAGATCTCTCATTTCTGGACCGTGTGCCCATTATTCCTGATTGTACCTAGCATAAACTTGGACTAAAAAGACAATCTCAGGATCTCATTCTTGGAAAAGGACTGGTGCTGTGTGTTCTACTGAATTAGCCTAATGAAGTTGATAAGCATTTGGGAAAGACTCACAAAGCTATACTCATTTCTATTTCAGGAGGCTCTAGATACAGATGTAGACAAGAATTGTAAACAACCAACCTAATCCAGAGCAGCACAAGAGCACTACCATGAACATTGGAAACCAGAAGGGTGTCTGTATGTAAGATATTAAGCCTTGCAATGTTAACCCAATAAAATGTATGCCATTGCTCTAGCATTTCCTAGCATGTGTTCTCCAGATCATGGCTATGATCCACTTGTCATGAGGTACATTCAGTTCAGAAAATTCCTAGTTTAAATGATCAGAGTTGAACTGAGGGTATTCTCAGCAACACAGCCATATATATATAAACATATCATGTATACTTAAGCTGTCAGTAAATTGACCGACACACCTGCATGATGTAGCATACTATATGAATGACACAACATTGTTTAACTGTGTTTACATATGATGTGTGCTCTGCTTCCTTCTCATTTCTAGAACATTGTGCAGCATGATGTTGGGTATAGACACTGCAAACCAGGTATCACTCAAACCCATCATCTGGTATTTAAGCACTTTATAAGTGAACCATGTCACAAGAGTATAAATACTTTCATTATAATCTCATTGTGTACGCATTTCAAAGCAAAGTTGAGCTTGGTGCAGTATGAATTTAAAAGATGTTTTCTGATTCCTTGATCTGATTGTGTTTTTTGGAATGCAATGCATTTTATGTGTACATATGTTAAACAATATTACTTTTTAATTTTACATAAGATCAGGATTTGATGAAGACTTTTGTAGTTTGTTTTTATGTTATCTCATTTAAATAAACCAAGTGCTAGAGGAGGATTCTGGTCATGAGTCAGTTCCTTTATCATTTAATTCAGCCATTCATCTCTCCAACGGAGTCTTTGGGCTGCCACTTGCTATTACGACTCTACATAGGTATCAATAATTCTGTTCTAGATAACCTCTCACAAAGTATCAGACAACTGTATTGGCCTGCTATGTTTTTTATTTTTTTTATTCTTTTTATCTGTGCATAGTATGAATCATGCATAGTGCGAATCTGTGCATCATGTTTGCACTGCCACGATAGCTGGTGCAAGCAGGTGTGAAAACATACATTAAAATAGGTATGGCATTGAAAGACATTGCACCTTTTTTATATTCAAGATAGGAAACACGATAAGGGTTAAACAATGGATCATGGTTGCATAGAAAATCTGCCTGTCTCAGTGTTTAGTAATGCAGTAAACTGATTAATCCTGCAACCTATGGGGATTAACATGCTAGCTGAACATAGCTGCGTCTTGTGTAATATATAAGGTAACATCGCTGCACTATCTAAAACATATAATTATCATGCTGCGTCAAGAGCTAATAGAATGTATATATGCATTGTGTTTATAATGTCGGTCAGCAAGTAGAACCTATCACTGTGGTATGGAAGCTATATTGATTGACCAGGTATGGATTGCTAAACTAATGACAGGTAGGCATGTATTTGTCTGCGTATTTGCGCGCTATGTAGTGGGTAGCTGAAGAGTTATATGTTATGCATTTACTGCCTGAGTGGTAGTCAAGAGTGGTGGACTGCTAGGCACATATAAAAACTCTGGCTAATCATGCCGCGTGTGGTTATGAGGGCTAGTGCAGGTCTGAGTGCTACTAGGCTAGGTGAAGTGCTTAAGCAACAACGAAACAGGTAGATCGTTCAACATGGATGTGTTAGTGCTTGTAGGGAGAATAAAAATAAAACTGTAAAATGGTGGACAGTACAGTAATATGGCAGCTGTATGTATCAAATCATGAGAAGCAGATATTATGCTAAAGTCCTCTGGGGCCCCCCAGATATAAGTCCTTCTTTGAGCTAGCCATTAGGTAGAGAAGTGCACCTCCAGGGTTGTGTAAATATATTGTGCCGATATACACAGGCTAGTGCAGTAAGATAAAGATTAGTGCATGCTAAACTGTAGTTAACTGTAAATAATCATCAACTGTATCCCTGTTACTTAGCTGCTGGGTACTAAGGTGCCCTGAGGTGAGTAAATGTCCCTGCAGTGGTATGGTAGGACGTTTCAGGGTAGTCTTCCATCCGATCCCACAGGTGGGCCAGTGGAGACCAGCTGACTTCTTGTCTGGCAGGTGTGCGTCACTCAGAAGCACGAGAGGCTGTGTGCTGAGCCCGGTTCTCTGCTTGCGGTCCATAGTAGGTGTACCATGGTGGGTTGTTTCTGGATGTGTCTAGTTGTATGCCTTCTGGCCGGTACTCCTCTGTTCCCTGTCGGAGAGGCATGTAGTGTGGTGATGTGGAAACGAGGTGTCATTCTTGCCCAGGGCCGGACTGGGAACAGAAAGCAGCCCTGGAAAAAAAAAATATTCCAGCCTTATAATTCATCGTGCCACAGAGTGTTTATGTTTTTTATCTCGATGTGCTTTGGGAGCTGTTATATTGTTTCTTACCCGCAGTCCCTGACTCCATATGATCCATGGGTATTACAGTGCTGTAATACCCACCCTCCAGACTGAAACACACAAGCTCACTACAGACAAGCTCCACAACGCACACAAGTTCTCTTACTCATACACATGCTCACTACAGACAAGCTTACTGATATACACAAGCTCACTACAGACAAGCTCGCTGACACACACAAGCTAACTCAAGTCAAGATCACTGATACACACAAGCTCACTAAAACAAGCTCAATGACAAACACACAAGCTCAGTACAGACAAGCTCCATGACACACACACACACACAAGCACGCTACAGACATGCTCACTGACACAAATACAGACAAGCTCATTTGACACACACAAGCTCACTACAGACATGCTCACTGACATACACAATGTCCCTATAATCTCACTAACACACACTCAATCACAGTACAGACATGCTCACTGACACTCACACAGGCTCACACACACATAAGCTCACTACAAGCTTACTGACACACACATAAGCTCACTACAAACGCACAAGCTCACTACAGACATGCTCACTACAAGCTCACTGACACACACACAGGCTCACACACACATAAGCTCACTACAAGCTCACTGACACACACAGGCTCACATACACATAAGCTCACTACAGACATGCTCACTGACACATACAGGCTCACACACACATAAGCTCACTAAAAACTCACTGACACACACAAGCTCACTACAGACATGCTCGCTACAAACAAACTCACTACATGCTCACTGACACACAAGCTCACTATAGACAAGCTCTCTAAAACACACAAAAGCATAATACATACAAGTTCACTGCAAGCACACTGACACAAACAAGCTCACTATAAGCTCAGTGACACACACTCAAGCACAGTACAGACATGCTCACTACAAACTCACTGACACACAAGCTCACTACAGACACGCTCACTACAAGCTCCCTAAAGCACACACACATAAACTCACTACAGACTCACTGACACACACATGCTCACTACAAGCTCACTGACACACACATGCTAACTACAAGCTCACTGACACACACATGCTAACTACAAGCTCACTGACACACATAAGCTCACTACAAGCTCTCTGACACACATAAGCTCACTACAAGCTCTCTGACACACAACCTCACTACAGACATGCTCACTACATGCTCACTGACATACACAATGTCACTAAGCTCACTGACACACACTCAAGCGCAGTAGACATGCTCACTACAAGCTCACTGACACACACATAAGCTATTGGTTGACATTATTTTTCACATGTTCTCTAGGGAAAAAGAAATGTGACAATAAATTTAAGGACGCTAACTATCCCCGAAAATTGTGAACTACATCTGAACCTTTTATCTAATATTAAAAAAGGACTATTCACTAAGGTGTTTATTGGTGATTTTAAGACCACAATAGCAAAGTTGGGGAAAAAATTCCAATTCTATTAAAAAAATATATATATATTTTTTTACAACTTGGATATTTGTCCTAAATATTGAAAGACAATTCATCAGCACAAGTCACTTTTTATTAAATAAGCCCCTTAATATTTATATCAAAGGTAACATGCGTCCAACGGGTGATTAGAAAATAATGATTAACTTTTTAGGTTTTTCTACATCTATTAGTGTCTTAAAGGAACACTCCAAGCATCCTAACCACTACAACCTGCTGGGACTATTGCTAAGTTGGAAAATTTGTCTACATCATCTAATACCATAAACAAATGCTTTTTAACAACTACAGACCTCTGTAGTGGTTATGGTGCCAGGAGAGCCCTGCTGCCATTCATCACTAAGGTGTCAAACTTTTTTAGCATGGATTGACATTTATCTAGGTTTTACTGGGCGCCTATCCCGCAACTGTTACATCTGGTATTCTACAGCAGGAGAAGCCATATTTCACTGCTTTGAACAAACTATGACTGGAGTCATAAGCTGAGAGTATCAGTGCTGCCCTCAATCTGCATGGTAGCATGCTGTAGTAGTTGTGGTATTTGAATTGTTTTTATCAATTTAGAATTTCAGTTTACGGTTTACTATAAACTGGTGCTTACTGTATATACTACACAAAGTTTTATTATTTAAACCAGGGCTGCCCAATAGGTAGATCCCCAGACGTTGTAGTTCTACAACATCTGGGGATTTACATTTTAGGCAGCCCTGATTTAAACAGTGGATTGTCTGAAATTCACAAGTGTCCCTTTAAATTTAAAGTCTGTGTTAAATTCCTGTCAATTATCAGTTTAATGAAAAAACCTGCCAGTGTTTTCCATAGGGAATAATTCACACACATAAGCTCACTACAAGCTCTATACATACACACACACACACACACACACACACAACAAACTCACTGACACACACTGGATCACTACAAGCTCTATACACACACACACTGGATCACTACAAGCTCTATACACACACACACACACACACACACACACACTGGATCACTACAAGCTCTATACACACACACACACTGGATCACTACAAGCTCTATACACACACACACTGGATCACTACAAGCTCTATACACACACACACACTGGATCACTACAAGCTCTATACACACACACACTGGATCACTACAAGCTCTATACACACACACACACACACACACTGGATCACTACAAGCTCTATACACACACACAGGATCACTACAAGCTCTATACACACACACACACTGGATCACTACAAGCTCTAAACACACACACACACACACACTGGATCACTACAAGCTCTATACACACACACACTGGATCACTACAAGCTCTATACACACACACACACACTGGATCACTACAAGCTCTATACACACACACACTGGATCACTACAAGCTCTACACACACACACACACACTGGATCACTACAAGCTCTATACACACACACACACACACACACACACACTGGATCACTACAAGCTCTATACATACACACACTATCAATCATGGGCTGCTTAGTGGATATATAATTACCTGTAACTTCACTGGAGCTGGACTTTGAGTGCAGTGTGAGCTTCCACTTCCTGTGTGAAAGGTCACCAGGGAGAGGCTGGGGGCGGAGCTCTAGTGCGCGGGCTGGATCTGCAGACTGTCAGTGCAGAGCTGGAGAGAAGCTGATTTTGTGAGTGAGTGAGAGAGACATGCAGGTGCTCTCTCACTGCTCTCTGCTGCAAACCAGCTGTCACCTGTTTCTGTTACCGGCCTCTGGCAGCCTCACTGCGGCCATCCAGCAAACTTTCTGCCCCAGGCTCCAGCCCCACACAAGAAGGTCAGAGGAGGAAAAAATGAGTAATGTGCAGCACTGCTGGCCCCAGCAGCACCGGCCCACCGGGGAATTTCCCGGTATCCCGGTGGGCCAGTCCGGCCCTGTTCTTGCCCCGGGGTTTTGGTGAAGTTGAGTTGCATGCTCTCGGTTTAGGCTGTTGTATATATGTTGCAGCCCTCCGTGGGGATAGTTTGTACTTGCCGATTAGGGCCCTCTGCACTCTCCGTCCGGGTTGGTAGCATCTGCTCGTTGTATGTGCTTGGGGCTTCCTCACGCCGTCCAGGGGAATCCCGCCTTTGCGTTCACCGATGGATAACTCTTGTATATCTGCAGTTTGCTCTGCTCTGTGTGACATAGTTGCCCAAAATTTGTTAAAGATCTCCTTGATTGTGTCGGTCGTTTTGGTGTTAGGGCCTGTTGCTTCAGGTTGCAATGTTTGTTTGCCGCGTGTAGTGGAGTTAGGCGTGTCCGCCATCTTGGGTGCTGCCGCTTTTGTGCTGCCTGAGATTGTCACCGCTTCCACTGATTTGTCCAGGGTTGCGGTCTCCCAGCTCAGCAGGAACCGGGATGTCCCCCACCGGTCTACAGGGGGGGGGGGTGGAAAGGCAATGCGAGAGTGCTCCCTCTTCAGCCAGAGAACCGGGAGAGCGGCCGTCTCTCCGCGGCTCCCACCTGTGTAGGCCACAGGCTTCGATGTGGACGGTTCAGCCACGGGAGGTCTCAAATCTGGTGGCCCTCGATGCAGCATCACTTCCTAGTCAGGAATTTCTTTGTCCACAGCTGATATGTTTGGGTGGTCGGGTAGAATCTTGGCCTCAGGCTCAGGAGCTCTTAACAGGCACGTCTGCTTTGCTCGGCAGGTAAGCTCCGCCCCGGCCTTCTATTTTTTTAAGATGCAATACATACTTACAGGTTACTACATATATTTGGCCAATGCAATGTTATAGAGTGCTGTCAGATTATGATTTATGATGATGTTTTAGAAACAATCTAGAGTAAGTGAGACACTTATTAGGCAACTGCGATGCTAGTATTAATCTATAACAGTCATAGGTCACAACTAATCTCTCTGCAGCACCCACTTATTGAAGGATATATAGCGGGGGTAGGCATTCCAGATGTTTTGGACTACATATCCCTTGATACTTTGGCAGCATTATGGCTGTAAGAGCATTATGGGAGATGTAGTCCACAACATCTGGCATACCAAAGGTTGCCTATCCCTGATATAGGTTGTGGTGGGTCACCAGTGGCTCTGGTGTGTTTGTGTATATTATTATTTTTATTTATAAAGAAGTTTATTGCAGCAAGACAATTTGGACAGAAAAGGACAGAAAGTGCTCAGCGTGGTGCTCAAATTAACTTCTGAGGGTATAGTGACATAAGAGGTAAGGTTAAGATGTACTTTATGTGTGGAAGAGCTGCTTGACTACAATCGAATATTATTAGTTAAATGACACAGCTGTACAAGAGGAAGCAACACAGTTTAGTAAAATGTGGGGAGTGAGAAGTAACGAAGGACTAGTGATGTACCGAACTGTTTGCTGGCGAATAGTTCCTGGCGAACATAGCGTGTTCGTGTTCGCCACGGCGGGCGAACACATGCGCGGTTCGATCTGCCCCCTATTCATCATCATTGAGTAAACTTTGACCCTGTGCCTCACGGTCAGCAGACACATTCCAGCAAATTAGCAGAAGACCAGACCCTCCCACCTCCTGTACAGCATCCATTTTAGATTCATTCTGAAGCTGCATTCTTAGATAGAGGAGGGAAAGTGTAGCTGCAGCTCATTTGATAGGGAAATTGATAGCTAGGCTAGGGTATTCAGTGTCCACTACAGTCCTGAAGGACTCATCTGATCTCTGCTGTAAGGACAGCTCCCCAAAAAGCCCTTTTTAGGGCTAGAACATCAGTCTGCTTTTTTTTTTTCTGTGTAATGTAATTGCAGTTGCCTGCCTGCCAGCTTCTGTGTCAGGCTCACAGTGGATACTGTGCCCACTTGCCCAGTGCCACCACTCATATCTGGTATCACAATAGCTTAAGCTTGCATTTAAAAACATTTTTTTTACTGTAATAGATTGAATAGCAGTTAGTTGTCTGCAAGCGTCTGGGTGTCAGGCCTTCAGCGTGTACTCTGCCAACCTCTGCCAGTGTACTTTGCCACTCATATCTGGTGTCACAATAGCGTGCCTTTAAAAAGAAAAAAAGTTTTTCACTGTAAGCTAATAGCAGTTAGTTGTCTGCAAGCGTCTGGGTGTCAGGCCTTCAGCGTGTACTCTGCCAACCTCTGCCAGTGCACTTTGCCACTCATATCTGGTGTCTCTATAGCGTGCCTTTAAAAAGAAAAAAAGTTTTTCACTGTAAGCTAATAGCAGTTAGTTGTCTGCAAGCGTCTGGGTGTCAGGCCTTCAGCGTGTACTCTGCCAACCTCTGCCAGTGTACTTTGCCACTCATATCTGGTGTCTCTATAGCGTGCCTTTAAAAAGAAAAACATTTTTTCACTGTAAGCTAGTAGCAGTCAGTGTCCTTAAAGCGGGTGTCAGGCCTTCAGCGTTTACTCTGCCAACCTCTGCAAGTGCACATTGCCACTCATATCTGGTGTCTCAATAGCGTTGATTTAAAAACAAAAAAAAATGTTTCACTGTTATAGATTGAATAGCAGTTAGTTGTCTTCAAGCGGGTGTGTCAGGCCTACAGCGTGTACTCTGCCAACCTCTGCCACTGCACAGTGCCACTCATATCTGGTCGCACAGTAGCTTGCACGCATAGTACCACTAATCAAAAAACAAATGACAGGCAGAGGCAGGCCACCCTGCAGGGGCCATCATGGTCGTGGTGCTGTGATTCCCTTTTGCCCTAGAATAATGCCCAGTTTTCAGAGGCCACGTACCCTGAACTTGAAAAGTTCTGAGGACATAGTTGACTGGCTAACACAGGACACCCAATCTTCTACTCCTTCCGCTCGGAACCTTGACGCACCATCCTCCTCCAGCTTAGCTTCGGGCACCTCTCAAGATACCACTCACCCGCCTGCCGCCACCACCAACACTAGCACCACAGCCGCTTCCCTTGGTATGTCAGAGGAGTTATTTACACATCCATTTGAAGAAATGAGTGATGCGCAACCATTATTGCCAGAGGATATAGATAACAGGGATATATCTCCGGCAGGCGTCATTACACACATGGACGTACGGTGTGATGATGATGATGTTGTACCCGCTGCTGCTTCCTTTGCTGATTTGTCAGATACAAGTGAAGTGGTTGATGATGACGATGCGTCCATGGATGTCACGTGGGTGCCCGCTCGGCAAGAAGAAGAACAGGGCGAAAGTTCAGATGGGGAGACAGAGAGGAGGAGGAGGAGACGAGTTGGAAGCATGGGGAGGTCGTCGCAAGGAGCTAGTGGCACAGTCAGACAGCATGTATCGGCACCCGGGGTCAGCCCAACAGCACGCCAATCAACGCATGCTGTGTGCACCACCAGAATGCCGTCATTGCAGAGCTTAGCAGTGTGGCATTTGTTTTGTGTGTCTGCCTCTGACAACAGCGATGCCATTTGCAACCTGTGCCAAAAGAAACTGAGTAGTGGGAAGTCCAACACCCACCTAGGTACAACTGCTTTGCGTAGGCACATGATCGCACATCACAAACGCCTATGGGATCAACACATGAGTACAAGCAACACACAAACTCAAAGCCGCCATCCTCCTCCTGGTCCAGCATCTTCAGTCACGTCAGCCACTGCTGTCCTCCTTGCCCCCCCTCAACCATCCACCACTCCGTCTCTCGCCTTGAGCAGTTCCCGCTCATCTGCCCACAGTCATGTTTCTGTCAAGGACATGTTTGAGCGTAAGAAGCCAATGTCAGAAAGTCACCCCCTTGTCCAGCGTCTGACAGCTGGTTTGTCAGCTGGTATTAGCCCGCCAGCTTTTACCATACAAGCTGGTGGAGTCTGAGGCGTTCACAACATTTGTCGCTATTGGGACACCGCAGTGGAAGGTACCCGGACAAAATTTCTTTTCACAATAGGCAATCCCCAACCTGTACTCGATTGTGCAAAAGGAAGTAATGGCATGTCTGGCACACAGTGTTGGGGCAAGGGTCCATCTGACCACTGATACCTGGTCTGCAAAGCATGGTCAGGGCAGGTATATCACCTACACTGCGCATTGGGTAAACCTGCTGACGGCTGCCAAGCATGGAATGTGTGACTCTGCACAGGAGTTGGTGACACTGCCACGACTTGCAGGCAGGCCTGCTGCCACCTCCTCTACTCCTCCTACTCCATCCTCTTCCATAACCTCCTCGGCTGAGTCCTCTTCTGCTGCTGCGTCTTGCTCCACATCAACGGCACACCCCAATCTCCCCAGGTACTATTCCACATCCCGGATACGGCAGTGTCATGCCGTCTTGGGTTTGACTTGCTTGAAAGCAGATAGTCACACTGGACAAGCACTCCTGTCTGCCCTGAATGCACAGGTGAAAAATTGGCTGACTCCACAGCAACTGGATATCGGCAAAGTGGTTTGTGACAATGGAATAAATTTGTTGGCGGCATTGGGCAAGTTGGGCAAGTTGACACATGTCACATGTGTGTAATCTGATCGTACAACGCTTTGTACATAAGTACACAGGCTTACAGGACGTCCTGAAGCAGGCCAGGAATGTGTGTGGCCATTTCAGGCGTTCCTACATGGCCATGGTGCACTTTGCAGACCTCCAGTGGTGAAACAACATGCCAGTGAGGCGCTTGATTTGCAACAGCCCGACACGTTGGAATTCAACACTCCTAATGTTCGACCGCCTGCTCCAACAAGAAAAAGCTGTTAATTAATATTTGTATGACCGGGGTGCTAGGACAGCCTCTGAGGAGCTGGGAATTTTTTTGCAACGTTACTGGACGCTTATGCGCAATGCCTGTAGGCTCATGCGTCCTTTTGAGGAGGTGACAAACCTAGTCAGTCGAACCGAAGGCACCATCAGTGACATCATAACATTTTGTTTCTTCCTGGAGCGTGCCCTGCGAAGAGTGCTGGATCAGGCCGTAGATCAGCGTGAAGAGGAAGAGGAAGAGTTGTGGTCACCATCATCACCATAAACAGCCTTATCAGCATCGCTTGCTGGACCTGCGGCAATGCTGGAAGAGGATTGTGAGGAAGAGGAGTCAGAGGAGGAATGTGGCTTTGAGGAGGAGGAGGAAGACCAACCACAACAGGCATCCCAGGGTGCTCGTTGTCACCTATCTGGTACCCGTGGTGTTGTACGTGGCTGGGGGGAAGAACATACCTTTATTGAGTTCACTGCGGAGGAGGAAAGGGAAATGAGTAACTCGGCATCCAACTTTGTGCAAATGGGGTCTTTCATGCTGTCGTGCCTGTTGAGGGACCCTCGTATAAAAAGGCTGAAGGAGAACGACCTGTACTGAGTGTCCACGCTACCAGACCCCCGGTATAAGCAGAAAGTGGTGGAAATGTTACCAAATTACAACAAGTCGGAAAGGATGCAGCATTTGCAAAATAAATTAAAATGTATTCTTTACACAGCGTATAAGGGTGATGTCACAGCACAACGGGAATCTAACAGGGGAAGAGGTGAAAGTCATCCTCCTCCTCCCACGACCACGCCGGCAAGGACAGGACGCTTTAAAGACGTGTTGTTGATGGAGGACATGCGGAGCTTTTTAAATCCTACGCATCGCCACAGCCCTTCGGGATCCACCCTCAGAGAACGACTCGACTGACAGGTAGCAGACTACCTCGCCTTAACTGCAGATATCAACACTCTGAGGAGCGATGAACCCCTTGACTACTGGGTGTGCAGGCTTGACCTGTGGCCTGAGCTATCCCAATTTGCAATAGAACTTCTGGCCTGCCCCGCTTCAAGTGTCCTGTCAGAAAGGACCTTCAGTGCAGCAGGAGGTATTGTCACTGAGCAGAGAAGTCGCCTAGGTCAAAAAAGTCTAGATAACCTCACCTTTATTAAGATGAATGAGGGATGGATCCCGAAGGGACTGACAATGGGCGATACATTCGACTAAAAAAGGCCTGATGAGATGAGCTGCCTTGGGCTAAAAATGGTCCACACGCTGCTGTAGTTTAGCTCTGAATGCCGGTTGACTTGCGTGACTTATCCGCCACCAACTAGGGCTAAGTGTTTTAGGGCACTTTCTGCCTGGGAAAAAAACATCAATTTTTATGGCCGCTGCTACAGCACCTAATTTTTCAGGCATGTGTACATGCCTAATTTTTCGCCCCTCTGGTGCGGCAGTGTGGCTTCAAAAACCAAACCAAAAAAAAGGCACATAACAGGGATTACACTGATAGGAATAGCACTACTTAACACACCACTCCTATCTGGTGGCACATTAGATTGCACGCGCAGTGCCCCAAATTTGAAGTAGGAGGACCGACCAAGCATCTTTTTCCATCTCCCAGTTCCTAAAATCGATGCCATATACACGTCCCCTGATAGGGCGCCAGCTCATTATTCTCTTGGGCGCCAGCTCATTATTCTCTTTTTCACTTCACAAGGGACACTTTACTGCACTATGGGCATTTAGACCCACTCTTTGTCTTGCACACTGTTATTCCTAGCCAGCATCTGTGATGGGAAATCAGGCAGTCATCTAAACGTTTAGATTGAGCTTTAGCTTAGAACACCCTTGAAGGTGTTTAAGGAGATTAGGGCTAGTTTAGAGGATTCTTCTTAGACCTCTCTGAGTCTTTATAGCCCTTCTACCTATCCAGCATTTCTGGAAACTAGCTAAGAGAAAGGGTGGCTGTGTGTCTGTGATACATTTAACTTTGTATCACCTTATTGACACTTTATCACTCTGGTCTCCATACTCTCTGCCTATACCCATCCATTTAGAGGGAATTTCCTTGCCCCTGCCAATATTATATAATAGGTATAGGTAATAGGTATAGGTATTACCATTATTACACAATTAGGTCTCTGAGGACAGGTGTCAATCCATACCTGCCAAGTGACCCTATAGAGCTTGGTTGCTTCATCTAAGTGTTGCTTCTAAGTGTGTGTGTGGTTGGAGATATTCTGGAGAGTTTTACAGAAGCTTCAACTGTCTAAGAGCTGTGCTAAGAGTTCTTTTTTACTGTTACAGGTAAGATTCATCTGTAGGAAAAGGTTACTGACTGCACAAGGTTTGATTTCCTGTTGGTAATTATAAGGCATTTGATTGGATTAGGTAGCTACTTGCTATTGATTGCTATTTAAATTAGCTATTGTTTGCTAATAAGCAGAGGCCTACCCAGGTGTTAAACATTCCTAGTGGGAGGTGATTTTAGGAGTATATAAGGGTAGTTGTCATTAGCTTGGCTAATAGAGCTTGGTTGCTTCATCTAAGTGTTGCTTCTAAGTGTGTGTGTGGTTGGAGATATTCTGGAGAGTTTTACAGAAGCTTCAACTGTCTAAGAGCTGTGCTAAGAGTTCTTTTTTACTGTTACAGGTAAGATTCATCTGTAGGAAAAGGTTACTGACTGCACAAGGTTTGATTTCCTGTTGGTAATTATAAGGCATTTGATTGGATTAGGTAGCTACTTGCTATTGATTGCTATTTAAATTAGCTATTGTTTGCTAATAAGCAGAGGCCTACCCAGGTGTTAAACATTCCTAGTGGGAGGTGATTTTAGGAGTATATAAGGGTAGTTGTCATTAGCTTGGCTAATAGAGCTTGGTTGCTTCATCTAAGTGTTGCTTCTAAGTGTGTGTGTGGTTGGAGATATTCTGGAGAGTTTTACAGAAGCTTCAACTGTCTAAGAGCTGTGCTAAGAGTTCTTTTTTACTGTTACAGGTAAGATTCATCTGTAGGAAAAGGTTACTGACTGCACAAGGTTTGATTTCCTGTTGGTAATTATAAGGCATTTGATTGGATTAGGTAGCTACTTGCTATTGATTGCTATTTAAATTAGCTATTGTTTGCTAATAAGCAGAGGCCTACCCAGGTGTTAAACATTCCTAGTGGGAGGTGATTTTAGGAGTATATAAGGGTAGTTGTCATTAGCTTGGCTAATAGAGCTTGGTTGCTTCATCTAAGTGTTGCTTCTAAGTGTGTGTGTGGTTGGAGATATTCTGGAGAGTTTTACAGAAGCTTCAACTGTCTAAGAGCTGTGCTAAGAGTTCTTTTTTACTGTTACAGGTAAGATTCATCTGTAGGAAAAGGTTACTGACTGCACAAGGTTTGATTTCCTGTTGGTAATTATAAGGCATTTGATTGGATTAGGTAGCTACTTGCTATTGATTGCTATTTAAATTAGCTATTGTTTGCTAATAAGCAGAGGCCTACCCAGGTGTTAAACATTCCTAGTGGGAGGTGATTTTAGGAGTATATAAGGGTAGTTGTCATTAGCTTGGCTAATAGAGCTTGGTTGCTTCATCTAAGTGTTGCTTCTAAGTGTGTGTGTGGTTGGAGATATTCTGGAGAGTTTTACAGAAGCTTCAACTGTCTAAGAGCTGTGCTAAGAGTTCTTTTTTACTGTTACAGGTAAGATTCATCTGTAGGAAAAGGTTACTGACTGCACAAGGTTTGATTTCCTGTTGGTAATTATAAGGCATTTGATTGGATTAGGTAGCTACTTGCTATTGATTGCTATTTAAATTAGCTATTGTTTGCTAATAAGCAGAGGCCTACCCAGGTGTTAAACATTCCTAGTGGGAGGTGATTTTAGGAGTATATAAGGGTAGTTGTCATTAGCTTGGCTAATAGAGCTTGGTTGCTTCATCTAAGTGTTGCTTCTAAGTGTGTGTGTGGTTGGAGATATTCTGGAGAGTTTTACAGAAGCTTCAACTGTCTAAGAGCTGTGCTAAGAGTTCTTTTTTACTGTTACAGGTAAGATTCATCTGTAGGAAAAGGTTACTGACTGCACAAGGTTTGATTTCCTGTTGGTAATTATAAGGCATTTGATTGGATTAGGTAGCTACTTGCTATTGATTGCTATTTAAATTAGCTATTGTTTGCTAATAAGCAGAGGCCTACCCAGGTGTTAAACATTCCTAGTGGGAGGTGATTTTAGGAGTATATAAGGGTAGTTGTCATTAGCTTGGCTAATAGAGCTTGGTTGCTTCATCTAAGTGTTGCTTCTAAGTGTGTGTGTGGTTGGAGATATTCTGGAGAGTTTTACAGAAGCTTCAACTGTCTAAGAGCTGTGCTAAGAGTTCTTTTTTACTGTTACAGGTAAGATTCATCTGTAGGAAAAGGTTACTGACTGCACAAGGTTTGATTTCCTGTTGGTAATTATAAGGCATTTGATTGGATTAGGTAGCTACTTGCTATTGATTGCTATTTAAATTAGCTATTGTTTGCTAATAAGCAGAGGCCTACCCAGGTGTTAAACATTCCTAGTGGGAGGTGATTTTAGGAGTATATAAGGGTAGTTGTCATTAGCTTGGCTAATAGAGCTTGGTTGCTTCTTCTAAGTGTTGCTTCTAAGTGTGTGTGTGTGGTTGGAGATATTCTGGAGAGTGTTGCTTCTAAGTGTGTGTGTGGTTGGAGATATTCTGGAGATAAACTGGAGGTAATCTGAGGTATCCAGGAGGATAAATAAAAAAAAAAAAAGGTAAAATTTGTTTGATTTAAATTATTCGCCTCATTGGAATGGCAGACTTAGTTCAGTGTAATAGTTGCTTTGCATTTGTTTCACGTTCCACTTTTTGGAGGTTTGGTTGTTGTCTAATCTGTAGACAGTTCTCTATCTTGCGGCAGGAGATTGTATTTTTGAAGTCTGAGATTTGTAAATTATCTGGTAAACAAATTCAGGCTGGAACTGCTGCAAAGCCATTGCCGCAGAGACATACTAGGAATGGCAGATGGATTACTGTAGGATCTGGTAGACTTGGAGTTGTGGATAAAAGGCATATTGCACAGTCTGTTGTTCTACATAATTCATTTTCTGCACTTTCAGAGTGTAGTGGTGTCCTGGAGATAGGCACTGAGGCTAGTGGTGTTGTGCAGAGAGGCACTGAGGCTAGTGGTGTTGTGCAGAGAGGCACTGAGGCTAGTGGTGTTGTGCAGAGAGGCACTGAGGCTAGTGGTGTTGTGCAGAGAGGCACTGAGGCTAGTGGTGTTGTGCAGAGAGGCACTGAGGCTAGTGGTGTTGTGCAGAGAGGCACTGAGGCTAGTGGTGTTGTGCAGAGAGGCACTGAGGCTAGTGGTGTTGTGCAGAGAGGCACTGAGGCTAGTGGTGTTGTGCAGAGAGGCACTGAGGCTAGTGGTGTTGTGCAGAGAGGCACTGAGGCTAGTGGTGTTGTGCAGAGAGGCACTGAGGCTAGTGGTGTTGTGCAGAGAGGCACTGAGGCTAGTGGTGTTGTGCAGAGAGGCACTGAGGCTAGTGGTGTTGTGCAGAGAGGCACTGAGGCTAGTGGTGTTGTGCAGAGAGGCACTGAGGCTAGTGGTGTTGTGCAGAGAGGCACTGAGGCTAGTGGTGTTGTGCAGAGAGGCACTGAGGCTAGTGGTGTTGTGCAGAGAGGCACTGAGGCTAGTGGTGTTGTGCAGAGAGGCACTGAGGCTAGTGGTGTTGTGCAGAGAGGCACTGAGGCTAGTGGTGTTGTGCAGAGAGGCACTGAGGCTAGTGGTGTTGTGCAGAGAGGCACTGAGGCTAGAGGTGTTGTGCAGAGAGGCACTGAGGCTAGTGGTGTTGTGCAGAGAGGCTTGAAGACTATGGTGAGGCCTAATAGAAAGCAGTTGTTGTTGGGGGATTCCATCATAAGAGGTGTGGAGATGGACAATGGTGGTCTTGTGAGGTGTCTTCCCGGAGCTACTGCTCACAGAGACAGGAGACGTATCTGTAATATTGTTAAGCAAGCAAAGCAGGAAGGGGAATTGGATGTACTTGTCCATTTAGGGACAAATGACTTGGCTTGCAATGAGGTTTCAGAGGTTAAGGAAGTTTTTAGTGTTTTTGCCAATGATATACGGCAGGTTGCTTCCACACTGTCATTCTCTGAAGTTCTGCCTGTGCATAACACTCAGAACGACAGGCGGATGCGTATTAGGGACTTTAACTTGTGGCTTGGTGAATGGTGTCGGGAGCAAGGATTTGGCTTTATTGCTCATGGTAGCTCTGTTTGGAATGGAAATAAACTGTACAAAAAAGATGGTTTGCATCTTTCTCAAAAGGGAACAAATGTTCTCAGTGAGCAGTTCAGAGGTTTTGCTAGGATGTTTTTAAACTAGGAGGGGGGGGCAAAAGGGTGATAAAACATCAATCCAATTGTCCCCCAAAACAAGGACAGAAGGTGCCTGTAGCAAGTGTGTTAAAAAATGATAAGCTTAGAGTCATGTCTACAAATGCTCGCAGTTTAGGGAATAAGATCCATGAACTTGTGGCAATAATGGCAACTGATAGTGTAGATTTAGTCGCTGTTACTGAGACATGGTATAATGAGAAAAATGACTGGGACATAGCAATACCAGGGTACTCTTTATATAGAAAAGACAGGGAAGGCAAGAAAGGGGGAGGGGTGGCCCTGTATGTAAAGGATAGCATAAAATCTAGCCTAATAAAGGTTAGTGAGGCGAACATAGAGTCCGTTTGGGTTACGTTAGAATTTGGTAATCACACAGTAACTCGTGTAGGTGTGATTTATAGGCCCCCAGGACAAATTGAAGAGTTAGATAATCTACTAGTTGAAGAAATAGCTAAAATGACAATGAAGGGGGAAGTTATCATCATGGGTGACTTTAATCTTCCTGATGTGAATTGGAAAACAAAAATAGCTACTTGTGCCAGGAGCACACATATTCTAAACTCCCTACTGGGATTGTCTCTAAAACAAGTCGTTGAGGAGCCAACTCGTAAAGAGGCCATACTAGATTTAGTGTTAACAAATGGAGATTTGGTATCAGATATTACTGTAGGTGAAAGTTTAGGATCCAGTGATCATCAGTCAGTGTGGTTTAATATAAGAACAGTGACTGAGTCACACCACACAAAAACAAAAGTTTTAGACTTTAGAAAAACAGACTTTTCTAAAATTAGAATATGTGTAAAGGAGTCATTATCAGACTGGAGCAATTTATATGGAGTCCAAAAGAAATGGGATTATTTAAAAGTTGCACTACTGAAGGCAACAGAAAATTGCATTAGGCTTGTCAGTAAAAGCAAAAAATTCAAGAAACCACTGTGGTACTCCGCAGATGTGGCCAAAATAGTAAAAAACAAAAAGTTAGCATTTAGTAATTATAAAAAAACCCAGAGTGAGGAAGACAGAATGACCTATAAGATTAGGCAGAAAGAGGCTAAGCAAGTTATAAGAGCTTCCAAATCCCACACAGAAGAGAAAATAGCACAGTCAGTAAAAAAGGGGGACAAAACTTTTTTTAGATACATAAATGAGAAAAGAAAAGTAAAACAAGGATTAGTTAGATTAAAAACAAAAGAAGGAAGGTATGTAGATGAGGATAAAGGTCTAGCTGACTGCCTCAATGAATATTTTTGTTCGGTATTTACAGATGAAAATGAAGGAAAGGGACCTCAGTTAAGAAAAAGGATAAATGAGTCATTTATTACACGTGAGTTTACAGAGGAAGAGGTTCTATTTCAACTGTCAAAAGTAAAGACAAATAAGTCAATGGGACCTGATGGAATACACCCAAAGCTATTAAAAGAGCTTAGTGGTGTACTAGCAAAACCATTAACAGATTTATTTAACCAATCATTGATAACAGGAGTAGTCCCAGAAGATTGGAAGTTAGCAAATGTTGTGCCCATTCACAAGAAAGGTAATAGGGAGGAGTCGGGCAACTATAGGCCAGTAAGCCTTACTTCAGTAGTGGGGAAAGTGATGGAAACCATGTTAAAGGATAGGATTGTTGAACATCTAAAAACACATGGATTTCAAGACCAGAGACAACATGGGTTTACTTCAGGGAGATCATGCCAAACTAATCTTATTGATTTTTTTGATTGGGTAACTAAAACTATAGATCAGGGTGGTGCAGTAGACATTGCTTACCTAGATTTCAGTAAGGCTTTTGACACTGTTGCACATAGAAGGCTTATCAATAAACTACAATCTTTGAGTTTGGATTCCAATATTGTTGAATGGGTAAGGCAGTGGCTGAGTGACAGGCAACAGAGGGTTGTAGTCAATGGAGTATATTCAAAGCTTGGGCTTGTCACCAGTGGGGTACCTCAGGGATCTGTACTTGGACCCATTCTCTTTAATATTTTTATTAGTGATATTGCAGAAGGTCTTGATGGTAAGGTGTGTCTTTTTGCGGATGATACTAAGATATGTAACAGGGTTGATGTTCCAGGAGGGATAAGCCAAATGGAAAATGATTTAGGTAAACTAGAAAAATGGTCAGAGTTGTGGCAACTGACATTTAATGTGGATAAGTGCAAGATAATGCATCTTGGACGTAAAAACCCAAGGGCAGAGTACAGAATATTTGATAGAGTCCTAACCTCAACATCTGAGGAAAGGGATTTAGGGGTGATTATTTCTGATGACTTAAAGGTAGGCAGACAATGTAATAGAGCAGCAGGAAATGCTAGCAGAATGCTTGGTTGTATAGGGAGAGGTATTAGCAGTAGAAAGAGGGAAGTGCTCATGCCATTGTACAGAACACTGGTGAGACCTCACTTGGAGTACTGTACACAGTACTGGAGACCCTATCTTCAGAAGGATATTGATACCTTAGAGAGAGTTCAAAGAAGGGCTACTAAACTGGTTCATGGATTGCAGGATAAAACTTACCAGGAAAGGTTAAAGGATCTTAACATGTATAGCTTGGAGGAAAGACGAGACAGGGGGGATATGATAGAAACATTTAAATACATAAAGGGAATCAACACAGTAAAGGAGGAGACTATATTTAAAAGAAGAAAAACTACCACAACAAGAGGACATAGTCTTAAATTAGAGGGACAAAGGTTTAAAAATAATATCAGGAAGTATTACTTTACTGAGAGGGTAGTGGATGCATGGAATAGCCTTCCAGCTGAAGTGGTAGAGGTTAACACAGTAAAGGAGTTTAAGCATGCGTGGGATAGGCATAAGGCTATCCTAACTATAAGATAAGGCCAGGGACTAATGAAAGTATTTAGAAAACTGGGCAGACTAGATGGGCCGAATGGTTCTTATCTGCCGTCACATTCTATGTTTCTATGTTTCTATGTTTCTATGTAGGGGGAACACTCCCTATTCTGCTCTGTGTCAGTGTGTATTAGGGGCTCTGAGGACAGGTGTCAATCCTTATCTGCCAAGTGACCCTATGTAGGGGGAACAGTCTCTATTCTGCTCTGTGTCAGTGTGTATCATGGTCTCTGAGGACAGGTATCAATCCATATCTGCCAAGTGACCCTATGTAGGGGGAACAGTCTCTATTCTGCTCTGTGTCAGTGTGTATCAGGGATCCTTAGGATAGGTGTCAATCCATATCTGCCAAGTGACCCTATGTAGGGGGGACAGTCCCTATTCTGCTCTGTGTCAGTGTGTATAAGGGTTTCTGAGGACAGGTGTCAATCCATATGTCAAGGTGTCAATATGTCATATGTCAGGTGTCAATCCATATCCATTGTGGTTTAAGGAATGTTAGGTGATTTATACCCTTTATGGATTAAAACCAGACTCTGCATCAACTGTGTAATTTTCCATGGGAGTTTTGCCATGGATCCCCCTCAGGTGTTCGTCCCCTTGAAACATTTTTTCCATCACTTTTGTGGCCAGAAAGAGTCCCTGTTTGCGGAAGTTCGCGTCCGCCGTTCGCGAATCGAAAATTTTGTGTTCGCGACATCACTACGAAGGACATATTTTGTTAACTGTCTTTGCCCCTCATCCTCTCCCAGGCAACTTGTCCAATATGTCCTATCTTGAAATTACAAATAACACCAGAAACTTGATGATGTTTGCACACACAGCAGAAAAACTTCAGAGAGTTCTTATCCCATCCAATAGCATGGAGTCCTGGTATGTATGTATGTATATATATTATTTATTTGTTTGTTTTTGGTTGTGTTGCCTATCTGCATACACAAATGTCCATGTTTAGAAAGGTTAAACTTAATGGATTGGTTACGTTTTTAAATCAATTAACTATATACCTTTTGTGTATTATGCTAAATAAATATTTATGGTACCCACAGAATGCCCATTTGATCATAGGGCAATAGATACCATAGCACAGAAAATTCTAACACACATTGCAAAAATGTAATATTCTTACAGTTTAAATGAGTCAAATATCCTATGACAATTTATAATTTTCAAATACCTGCATTTAAAAAGTAACTCTGCTTTTAGCTGAATTTAACTTGTGCATAAATTCCTAACAGGTAACTGGCCCCAGTATATAAAATCATTAAGCTAATATTTTTATGAAATAGAAGTGTATTTGTTGAAGATATTTAATAGGAAAATATAACATATTTGTACATTCTTTCGATAATAAGTGACTGAATTAAACAGACAAAGCCATTATGAAGTACTCCTATTTACCTTTTTACACAAGATAGATGGTGCGTAATTTGGAAATACTACATTACCTTTTAGTTTCTGTGAACATCAAAGCTTAATACAGACTAAGCAACAACGACTAATTCTTCCTGCACAAACACTTAAACATAAGTGTTTGACAGAGCTATACATAAAGTGGTGAAAAATTGAAGTCCTCCATAGATTTCCAAAAGAGTTTTTAATCTCTAAACCTTCAGACCATTTTAGATAAGCCTTACCCCACCTTTTAGCTGAAAATCTCTTTGAAGTGGGAGCAAGTGATGTACACCAGTACTCAAATATAGGGTGTAATGGTCTGTAAGCTTGTGTTTAAAAGTCTGCGAGTTGTTTGAAGCCACGAACTTAAATGCATAAAAAAAAAAAATATTGTTTATCTGGTGTGCAGAATGGAGATTATTGAGAAGGGTAGTCATATATTTTGTAACAGTTTCTCAAACCCAGTCACTTAAAAAAATGAATGAATAATAGTTAATTACAAATTGACATTCATCTGGGCATATGATAGAGAATAGAAATATATAAATAAGAAATCAGAAACTTATTGCTGGATCGCCGACGGCAGTTACATTTAAACATCATGTCATATATAAGCTTACTGTACTTTCTAGCTTATATCTGCAAGTACTTAACCATGTTAACATAAACCTCATTAGACAGGATTATGCTGGAAACAGTGACAAACAAAATGGACACTAACCCTCAAAGGAACCAATTCAGACACTGCACACTAATTATCCTTTTTAAATTAATTTAAGATTTGCAGAATTAATATCAGTGTATATGCATATGATTACACAGGGAATTGTGTTTTACATTATAGCGGGTTTGTATTCTGCAACAGTTTTCAGCTGTTGTTATTTTCCCCTTTACTAGTCTGTCTATTTAAACACGGTAAGACAGCAACAGATTGTATCATTTCATGTTAGAATGTTTTTGTGCTTGCTTTAAGTTTTGAGTGCTTGTCGAATTATTTAAAAAGCCTGTCCATCTCACAAATTAACAAGTTTAGTACAGATTCCTCGAAGCGGAAGAATAGTGACTGATCATGCATAGAGAATTGATGCTTTTAACTTTTACATGTGTACATCAAATTTCAAGCGCTAAATATTTTGTATACCTTTATAATTGTTTTGAAAGCTTGGGCATTTTTAGAATTGTAGGCTTAAACAATACATGGCCATAACAATACATGGCCATAACAATGTGGACACATTCTCATTGGACATCTCATCGTAAGAGAGAAGGTAATCATATTTCGTCCTCACATTACTGCTATTATAGTGTCTTTTTTGAGAAGGTTTTTTTTTCTGGATTTTAGAGCACTGGAGATTTGTTTTCGTTCAGCAACGTTCATAAAGTTGAGTTCTTATATTGTGTGACCAGATCTAGCTGATAGTATGTGGAGCTTGTCTATGCTCTAGTAATTTCTCGCATGTTTTTTTTTTTTTGTAACCTTCTCCTAATTGGTAGCTGCATTACCCCGCTACATTCTGTCTCACTCCTCACCCCTCTGTCAGTTCTTACATCAGCTTCCTGTATACTATAGGAGTCAATTCAAAGTATTAATCCATACCTATATAGCAGTAAACAATTCTAGCTCCTTTTATATCTTTTCACAAATCCATAGGTATGCCCTTCTCAGTCTCTCCGCTCTGCCCATGATCTTCTCCTTTCTGCTGCTCGAACCATAAACAGCCAAATCGCTCTTTCAGTGTTTCTTTCTCTGGTTCTGCTTCTTCTTCCCAACTCCTCTCTGTTGGTGTTCCTCAAGGTTCAGTCCTTGGTCCCCTACTGTTCTCCATCTATACTGCCTCCCTTGGTAAACTCATTAGCTCCTTTGGCTTCCAATATCATTTCTATGCAGATGACATGCAAATCTACCTGTCCTCTCCTGATCTCTCCCCGTCCCTCTTGACTAGTGTCTCTGACTGCCTCTCTGCTGTTTCTAACTGGATGGCTGCCCACTTCCTTAAACTAAACTTGACAAAAACTGAAATTCTGGTCTTTCCTCACTCAATTGTTGTTACTCCTGTATCTGTCTCCCTCCAAGTCAATGGTGCTACCATCAGCTCCACCATGCAGGCTCGCGGCCTAGGTGTTCTCTTTGACTCCGACCTCTCCTTCAAACCTCATGTTCACTCTATCGCCAAATCCTGTCATTTCCATCTCAAAAACATTGCGCATCCGCCCCTACTTAACGCCAGATGCGACTAAGGTGTTGGTCCATTCCACTGTACTTTCTCGCCATGACTACTGTAATCCGCTTCTCAGTGGTCTTACGTGCTCCCAACTTGCGCCGTTACAGTCCATAGTGAATGCGGCGGCGAGGCTCATCTTCCTGTCCGCCCGCACCTCCCATGCCTCACCCTTCTGTCAGTCCCTACATTGGCTTCCTATAAAATATAGAGCTCAATTTAAAATTCTGGTTCTTGCTTTCAAATGTCTACATAATGCTGCTCCCACCTATCTATCCTCCCTTATACACAAGTATGTCCCGTCTAGGCCCTTACGATCTGCTGAAGACTTACGTCTATCTTCTGTCCGTACTCCCACCAGACTTCTCGAGGGCTGCACCATTCCTGTGGAACTCGCTTCCCTCCTCCGCTAGATGCTCACCCAGTCTCCACTCCTTCAAAAAATCATTAAAAACCCACTTCTTCATAAAAGCGTATCAATTAAACTCTTAATAGCTCCCAACTGATTCCTCTTCTGCAACTGTCACTAGTCTAATACTGTCCTTACCTTTTGTGTCATTTTACCCCACTCCCTCTAGCATGTAAGCTCATTGAGCAGGGCCCTCAACCCCTCTGTTCCTGTGTGTCTGACTTGTCTGGTTACAACTACGTCTGTTCGTCCACCCATTGTAAAGCGCTGCGGAATTTGACGGCGCTCTATAGATAATATAATAATAATAATAACTCACACTTACAAGCGTTCTCGGAGGCGGCTCCCTTCCTGTGGTACAGCCTGCCTACCGCCATCATTTAAGAAGTGCCTTAAAACCCATCTCTTTAGGAAAGCTTATGGCCTCCCAGAAGAACATCAACCTCACATACCTGTCCCTTGCTCTCTCCTAAAGGGCAGCACTCTTTTCCAGCTTTGCTTCACTCCCACCCTATTTGATTGCTATCTCCTGTCCTATTGTGTTTTATATCCCACCTCCTATAGACTGTAAGCTCGTTTGAGCAGCGTACTCTTCAACCTATCGTTCCTGTAAGTTTTCTTGTCCGAGTTATAGTTAAATCCCCCCTCTTATAATATTGTACAGCACTGCGGAATCTTATGGAGCTATATAAATGGCAGTAATAATAATAGTCAGTGTTACAATTCATCCTGGAGCTAAGATAAGGGATCATTTATGTCAAGTTCTTCCACACTCAGCAAGCAGACCTCAAATTGTGCATTTCAGCAATATCATGCTAAAACAGGATCTTCTAGCTGGAAGCTGAGATTAGTATAGAAATGTCATTAGATGCTGTAACTTTACATTTTCCTCTAATAGAAAAAATATTCTACACTAAATGGTGAAAAGCACAGCCAGTTATTATTATTTTCACTTATTGTAATGTATTTCATGGTACCTTCCAATGACATTTCCTATACTGTGCAAGTTAGGCAAAACACTACATATAGTGGAATCTCATAGCAGCCATGTTTTTTGAAACATGGTCTCTTCTACTCCACAGAAAGTGCACAAAAATAATTAATAGCTAGCTCACCTTTCCTTGAACAAATAAACATAAAAACAACATTAAAAAAACCCACAAATGTATTAACCAAACTTAGCAGCAATGTTTCAGACAGAACAGATCTCTTTCACTTCAATGACAGCACTTCACTTAAGTTTTAGAGGTTGAAAAAAAGGGTTGGACTTGGCATTAGTAAATCTAATGCTGCTACTGGAATTTTAAAGGGTTACTCCAAGCATCATAGCCACACGGCCTGCACGTGGATCCCTGGTCCAGTTTACCAGCAATTCTGCAAACCTCTTACCTGGATCGTTGTCAGACTCCGAGATGCATATTTTGTTGGATGACACACACTTTCAGCTTCTGCAGACTTGCAAAAGCTGGAGTCAATTCCAGTCAATATTCATTCACTTTCATGGGTCATTAACGAACATGCACACAGCACCAAAACATGTGTCCGACCAAGGGGGATGTCGTTTTTTTTTGTTCACCTTGGCCGAGCACTTACTATGTGTCTTTTTTATTATTTTTATTTCTTGTTGCTAGAATTTTAGCCTTAGGATAATATAGTGATCAGTGTTGGAAGGGTATGTAGTCCCTCCATACATGGAGAGGTCGAGATAGAAGAGGGTGTCCTCAGCATTAATATTCAGGTCAAGGTAACCTGTAGAGATTAATAGCAGCTTTACAAATAAGCTTGATCTACTAGGGAATAGGGCCAATAGGGTGGATAGTAGTGATTTACCTTCTGGTTTCCCACTTAGCGACTGCTGTAGGAATGACTCCTGCTTAATACAAATCCTTTTCTTTCTACTCTTACTTTGTATATTGATACTATACTTTGTTTCCTTCTCTCTCCCTCTTGGGTATTGTATAATATTGTTACAGCATTTAGAAAGTTTGTTTCCACTCATTTGTTTTTCACTTGGTCTCCTAATATTCCAAGTAATATAGAGACAATTGGGACAGTCTTGGATAATTTAGGCATTGCTCGCGTAAACTACACCTTGAAGGAACACCTTGTGTAAACATTGCTTCCCTCAGTTTTATTTTTTTGCTTTATTTTAGTTAAATTTGGTTAGATATGTCCCTTATTGGGGAGAATGTAGGGTTGTTTTATTTTTAATGTTTTTAATGGGATTTTTGTTGCATACATTTCTCTTCTTGAGCAAAAAAAAAGGTAGCACAATCAACAAGCATGGAACCCATCCATGCACATTTCACATGGCAAAATATAGGAAAAAGTATTGTATATTCCAGACACACTATCCTCATGCTCAAACCTGTTATAAAATAAACTGTATTTTCATATCTTCCATCACCCAAATCAGAAATTGCCTAAATATCAGGTTGATGCCCACGCTAACATCAAATTTTTTCCCATGCACATGCCTACCCCTTTCCATGTTATATTGGTGTTTAAGTTGTAATAGGACCTGAGACCAGCTTAGGGAAATTTGTTATAACCAATGCCTTCATATGACTACTTTTGTGACCATGAGTAGTTGTATTATTAGATATCTTGTTGTTAATGGAAATCTGGACATATTGAAATGGAACAGCGCTGCCGTAAAATCAAGATCCCAATCATCCATAGCCAAACAGAAAATGTATTTTATTACTGTGGTCCATAGTCAGTGCAGAGTCCCATCAAATATGCTTAGAACTACCCTCAGCATTATGGCATCTCCAGCATAACTTTGAATTATTAGGACTAAATGTGTTTAATATATTTGGAACCTGATTCCAATGATGTATAATCTTACAGTAAAGTTCAACAATATTTAGGCAATGTATAGATTTTTTCATCCCTCAAGTAGATTTAAACAACTCGTTGAGCTGTGTAGTGTATCCAATTTTGTTGTCCCAACTTCCATGCTCTAGGCTTAGTTTCCACCTCCTCAAAGGTCATTATTTCATAGCAATATGCTATTGATCAAAATTTTGTTTTGTTTTTAAATAAATCATTATTTCTTTCGTTTAATAGACTTTTCTCATCTATTATCAAGTGTGTAGCCAGATCATTTTTTTACTCTTATATAAGTAAAGATCTCATTTGGAGGAAGGGTAAAAGATTGTTGTAATTGGGGGAACAATTTATTTCCATCTAAAATGTCTATCATTGAGTGAGGCAGATCCTAACCAGTACTTAAACTCTTAAGATCCCCAATGTTTTGTTCAAGTGAGTTAATAGGACTTTTGAGATTTTATTTTTTATTGTAGCTTTATAACTCCAATAGGTTATCTACCAGCAGGTTGTTATTACCGGTTATCACAGAATAATTAGTTTAGTACGGACAGGTAACCAAATAAAGCAGCAGTATCCGTCAGTATGTCGGCTCTGTACTTCAACCGCCTCCTTACATAAAGCTTCTCTCTGGGATCCACAGAAACCTCCCGGCACTGATATTAGGGTACTTAGCATATGCATAATCTCTCTATTCTGCAGTTCTATGGGGAAGCTGTCAGCCTCTTGGATCCAGACTCCTTCACTCCACTCTTCCAACACTGCTACCAGCTACCAACTCTGCTCTGTTCTCGGGCGTTCCTTCTCTCCTCCTTTGTTTGTAGCTCTGCAGGTCGTACAAGCCGGGTTATCGTTCACCCATCCCTCCTCCCTCTGCATCCTACATCACTTCCGGTCACTTCTGCTCGCATAAACAGTTTATTTTATTTATATTATAGAGTTAATAAAGTGGTCCCGACAGTTTGTTTTTATGAATGTTCTGGAAAGACACTAAAAAGTTGACAAATGTAACATAACACCTGTGGGAATAAATCTAAATAGATTTTTTTCTAAAATTGTCATTGTCTACTCATTGTTTCCTCAAGAACATGTGACAATATAGAATCATATCTGACATCATTAGAATCTTCATACTTATGATATAATATGTCAATGACTGCCAAAAATAAGTTTACTAATAGGAACATGTGTAGAGCTGCAATGAAAACTGCATTCAAGGGTCAATTAAATAAAAAAAAATATGTATTTAAATTAAAGCCAGTTACAGTATTTGAATATGAATGCATCTCTAATAATACTGCAACATATAATACATAATATATATATATATATACACACACACACACACACACACAATATAGATGAAAATGTATTCCACTCTGCCCAGGAAATCCGCTATGGAATTCTGGACTCCCGGAAGATGAATGGCCGAAAGGCCCGCTTGATGTTTCTGGGAGAAGGACATTAGAGGCTTCATGATAGACATCATTTTCTGGCTCCTTGTTCCCTCTTGATGGTTTATGTAGGCAACTACAGTGGAATTGTCCGATCTGATCTTGATCCACTTGAAGCGTATGAGAGGAAGGAGAACTTCTAGAGCTTTTAGAACTGCCAAAAGCTCTAATTGGTTGGAGGGTGTCCCTGCTGCTGGAAAGGACCATTTCCCTTGGATAAACTGTTCTTGTAGGTGAGCACTGGGATTCTTGTGGAACGAGGCGCCTCTAGATTTGCCGCCTCTGGTAGATGACTGACCACCTCTCCAAGGATGGGATCTTCCATGCTCTCTACCTGGCTTGTAAGATCTGGCCTCTCGGAAGGAAAAATAGTCTGGATATCGTTTGGATCGAAAGGAACCTCTGGGTTTATGATCCTGTGGGAGAAAAGCTCTTTTGCCTTCGGCTGCTCTTTTAATACAATCATCCAAGTTCTTCCCAAACAACATGTCTCCGTGGAAAGGTAAGGCACATAAACTAGATTTAGAAGAGGTATCTACTATCCAGGACCTTAACCATAAAGCCCTTCTGGCTGAAACGGAGAGGGCCATATTTCTGGCAAAGGCCTTAACCAGATCCACCGAAGCGTCAGAAGTAAAGTCTACTGCAAGCTTTATATCTTTGAGACTGTTAAGAAGACTGGATCTGCTCCTGCCTCTTTGGATGTCTGCCTCTAAATTTTCCATCCAGATTTTTAAAGCTCTGGAAACTGAAGTAAGAGCGACTGCTGGATGTAGGCCTGTGCCTGCAGCCACGTAAGCCTTGGCGAGGTTTAGATCAATTTTTCTATCCATGGGATCTCTAAATGAGCCTGCGTCGTCAACCGGTAGGGTAGTGTGTTTGGCCAGTCTTACTACAGCCACATCTACCTTAGGAGCCGAATCCCAACAGCTGGAGTCTTTCCTCTCAAATGGATAAAGACGAGCAAGTCTGCCTTGAGATGTCAGTTTCTTGCGAGTATTAGACCATTCGTCTTCAATCAGCTCCTTGATTGTCTCATGAGCTGGAAATGTGGCTCTCTTTTTCTTTAGATCTGCGAAATATCTACTGGAAGTAGAAGGTTGCTCTGAGGTTACTACCTTGAGGCTCAAGGATTTACGAACTCTGGCTATTAAATGATCTACTTGAGCAGGCTCCATGAATTCCGGGACATGAGATTCTTCTTCTCAAGAGGACAGCCCTTCCCTGTAGGAGTCCATGGACTCATCTGAGGATTCCTCCTGAGAAAACCCCAAGGATTCAGTGAATCTGGGCCTCTTGTAGGATTTCCCAGCTTCTCTGATGCCCTGGGAGACCGTATGCTTGATAAACTCCATCATATCCGGCGTAGGGGCAGTAGTAGAAGCTCCGGCGGCTGTAGACAGGCAATCCGCACAGAGACATTTCCTTTCTAGCGGTTTATTGCTGCAGGCTTCGCATCTCTTCTTCATAGGCGACTTGCCTTTGGAAGTTCTGGATGCTTTAATTCCCGTAGAGCTGTCATGATAGGGAAATACAATTAATCCAAGCACTCTTTTGTTTGGTATAAAAATATAGAGAGAAAATAATAATAATAATAATAATAATAATAATAGCTTACCTATAACCTTTGGATTGTGACCTTTGTTTATGAACAGATGCCTCAGAGTCTGATGAGAAAGATTTATCCATCTTCCCTGTTATAATATAGGAAGGACTTGAGATATTTATATCCAAAAAAGTATAAAAATTCAATTGTGAAAGAAAAGGGGATGTGCCTTTAAGAAATAAAACCATACCTGAGTTACAGAAAATAGGAAGCTAGAAAATAAACCAACAAAACTGGAACCAAAGAAGCTGCAAGAACTCCCAGATGTCCAGGCAACCTGAAACAGGTAAAGGAATTTAAATTTGGTGCCTTTTTAAAGGTGGCGAATGACGTCACCGTGACGTCACCGAGAACCCAGAAGAAAGTGCCCCGCGCATGCGCGCAATTACTCCCGCATGCGCATGACGCTCCCCCCGATCCGCGCAAACATCTACAGACGCAGCCACAGGTCCGCACATGCGTGGAAGACGCCATGACGCGACCTCCGTACCGCGCATGCATGGGACCGAGGATGACGCGCCCGCAGACCAGCGCAGGCGCAGAGCACCGAAAGGACGCTGCCAAGATGGCGGCCGACCGGAAAAAAAGCCCGGTAAAATCAAAATTCATTTTAAAGGGAAAAAGGAGAGGAAAACAAAAAAAAAATATGGTACATACAAAGTCTTAATTTGGAAGGGGAACATATGGCACATACAAAGAGGTGGAAGGGGGAGACCTGACAGCCATGTAATATAATACATGAATATGTATTTAAACTTACTGTGCCTGCCAGGTAGAGATAAGAAGAATCTTCTAAAGATGAGGTTCTTCTGCCACTTCCTGCTACCACTTGGTTACTGCAGGGAATGTTCCTTATTGGCAATATTTTTTCTTGCTACCCCTAGGGTCACTGCAAGCGGCTCCCGGTCACTAAAGGAGCATCTCCAGGGGGTTATCCTTTGCGCAGGGCCACGTACTGGAGACTTCCCAAGGAAGAGAGGCTGAACTCCCTTGGGGCCGAAGGTAAAAACCCTCAGGTAAGCCAAAAAATAAAAAAGTGTGTTCACAGTCTATACTGACTGGAGTCCTATAGGGATAGGACAGGAAAAAAAAGACTAAGGGACTATTGTGGGAGGGGGTATTTATACCCCTGATTTTAATTTTATTCCTGTCTAATTAGGGATAGGGAGGAGCTAACCCATTGTTGTGCTGCCATGGATATGGCCAGGAAATATATATATGTGTGTGTGTACATAAATATACTTTTCATAAAATTAAAACTTTACAGATTACTATATTTATTGTATTGCTATTTACTTTCACTTTAAAAAAAAATGGAAAATTAAAATCTATCCTATAATGTAATAGTTGAATCACATTTAGTAATATTTACATTGGTATTTTGTCTATACTGATTGCAGAATAATGTAATTATTAGTTATTTCAACATTGCATATTACATGAGACTTGTTAGCCCATAGATACTAAGTATAATGATACACAAACTATACTTCCAATATGATATACTATCCATCTAATACATGTACCTATAATATTTGGTTACCATATGAGCCAAACTGGTTGGGAGTGGTTTGATACATTTTTTTGGTGTACAATCGACTATGCTAGTGAATAAGCTACAAATTATCTTTCAAAATGTTTCAGTTTATTTTATTTGCCTTTTAGTGTAGCTAATTTATCATTATTTCTGCATGTAAATACAGCATTGGCAGATAATACATGAAATGGGAAATTAGAACTTGCCAGGAAGGTTTTTGTTGGCATCTTAAATTTATAAATTGCAAATTAGCACTTCGACTTATGGTGTGTTCTATAATGCTGGTGGTTACTTGGCAATCTTGTCTACATTTTAATCCTGCATGTACCCTAACAAGTCAATATGTGCATTTTTGTTACTATACTGTACAACAGACATTACCATTTTTGGGTTTGTAGAGCATTTTGGCAATATGTCAGAATTTAAGAATCAAATCTACATCCCTTGTCATTTTCAATTGTCCAAACAGAGTACATCATGCTTCTTTGTAGTTGAATTTTAATTTCTAAAACATAGACACATATCAAGCCTCATGTTATTGACTTATAAAAGCTGTAAAACAAACACTATGATAAATAATCTGTTGTTTTGCAACACAATTACCACTTAGCAAAGAAACAATGTAATGTTATAGTGTTCCTATTACTACCTCTCACTCCTCATTCAGCAGTAAAAGGGTTAAAACCCAATTTTTACTTACCTCGTTTTCAATGCCTCCAGCGGGGTGCAATCATAAAGAGCATTGGGGGACCTAATGTGCATGCCCGGTGAACATGTGCATGCATGGTGAGCACCATGTGCACATTCAAACTTCCCATAGGAAAGCAGTGAATCAATGCTTTCCTATGGGGCTTCCACATCATGTGACTGAGATTTACTCAGTCTGTGCCATGGAAGCATCTCTAGCGAATGTCAGTATAACAGCGACTAGAGGAGGAGTTAACCCTGCAATATAAACATTGTAGTCTCTAAAAATGCAATTTATTTTACAATGCATGGATAAGGGGACAGGGACATGGCACTCAGACCAGTTAATTCAAGTGAACTGACCTGGGTGGCTATAGTGTTCCTTTAATTACCTTACATATATTATAAAAAGTATATTTATGGAAAAACTGATTTAGGATACAACCCAAGCACATTGAAAGTACCGTACTACACTTCTAGGTGTTCACATACTATCCTTTGCTATCTCCGAGCACTAACAATGATAGATAAAAAAAAAAAAAAAACACGACTTATCTCCTATATTGGAACACGGTCTCTATATGACTCCTGCCTGTGTTAAAGGTGCAAAAACCAAGGTCCTTCTGCTGCCGTCAAACATTTGAGACAGGTACCACAATCTCCTGGTTGATATTTTTGTATGGGATCCTTATCTATAATGAGATGGGGAAATAAAGACTTTGGGGCAAACAAGAGGTTCTTCAAGAATGTGATCATGTCAAAGTGGAAGGTTCAATTCTTGTGTAGTTTTAAAAGAGGTACTGGAGATCACAACCATGTTTTTTTTTAATCTGACAGCACACGGGATACATTTTCCTACAGTTTACAGCATGGGCAATTACAACTGAAGTGTTTAAGAAAAATGACTATGCATACATTTACAGTTTTATCATGGACATCAGCTACCAGTGTAGTAAACTAGTAAAGTTAATTGAAAAGCTCAGACACAATGGAGGATTGCTTGTAATGGTGCCAAAAGCATTATTTTATCCCCATAATATTATAGATGGTATGAAATAACTAATACATATTACATGTGTTCTCTTAATTAATGTTTTGGGTTTTTTTTGTTTTGTTTTTTGGTGTGGAGGCCACCTATACATATCAAGGATTTTTCACCTCTATATTGGTTTCAGGGCACCAGCCAAATGACATAATCACTGATATACCTTAAAGGCATAGTCTAATTATCATAATCACTTCATCTTAATAAATAGATTTTGAAGCATAGATGCTTCCTCTGTGTCTTGCAAATGAAAACAGTGCTGTTTCTGAGAAATGGCACTGCTTACATTTTGCAGTCCCCACACCTACTAGTGACTGTCAGTCAGACAGCCGTTGGGGACTTCCAACACAATTATATTAAATTAATTGAATCTATTTGACATTCGTCATCAGCTTGTAAAATGTGCTGATACCGAATCCTGTGTGAGTCTCCAATGCTTCCCCAGAGAACTTTCTGTACATACGTTATGTGTTTCCAGTTCTTTTCTATGAGAAGCATGTGATTGGACAAAGGTATTCAGGATTTAAAACATTAAAGAGGGATGGTTCGTAATCTAACAAATATATTTATTGTTCCTGTAATCCTCTTATTTATCTGCAGCATAGCTAGCTATACAGCTAAATAAGGTCAAACTAATGTATAGTTCAGCATCTTTTCATCTATGTCAGCGGTTTCCCAACTGTGTGCTGCGGCGCTCCAGGCAGGCACACAGGGGTGCTGCGGAATGTGTGATATATTTATAATCATAGCACCGAAGAAACATTACTGCTGAACAGGACCCCTGTAACGTCAGTCGGCTGGGAGGAAGTGACAGTATGTCACTTCCTTCCAGCGCCATGCGGGAGGGAGAGGAGGCAGCCACAGCATGAGGGAAGAGGAGCACAAAAAGCTCCAGACCCCTCACTCCGACCAGCAGAAGCAGGACTCCAAGCAACCCTATGGACACACAAGGTAAGCTAACAGGAGGGTGGCTGGAGATATTAAAAATATCACGTGTGTGTGTGTGTGTGTGTGTGTATGAATGATTGTGTGTGTGTGTGTATGAATGATTGTGTGTGTGTGTATGAATGATTGTGTGTGTGTGTGTGTATGAATGATTGTGTGTGTGTGTGTATGAGTGAATGAGTGTGTGTGTGTATGAATGAATGAGTGTGTGTGTGTATGAATGAATGAGTGTGTGTGTATGAATGAATGAGTGTGTGTGTATGAATGAGTGTGTGTGTGTATGAATGAGTGTGTGTATGAATGAGTGTGTGTGTCAGGGTGGTAGTCCGGTGCATGGACCGGGACCCAATATGCCTGATGTTAAGTGGGAGTCTTCAGCGTGGAGGTGGATTAGCAGGGTCTGGTGCAGGGTAACCGCACACCCCCTGGTGTTGAGCACCAGCGTTTGTGCAGCCACAACCAGAACCCTGATTCAGCTTCTGCGGATCCAAGGAACTAGGAGCTAGGAAATAAGCAGACCTCCCAGGAGCTGAATAGGGAGGCTCTGCAGCAAGGGTGTATCCAGTACTAGAAACAAGACAAAGCTAGAACAGGCACCAAACATGAAAACAAGACATAACTATAAGAACCCAGAACCAGAGAAGGATAGGAAGCTAAACCCAGAACATGACACAATACATAAGGGAACATTAACTAAACATGGGCATGACTGGACAGGGCTGAACATGGACAGGTATATACAAACTAAGACACGACAAGATAACATAGGCAAAACAAGATGAGAAATAACTAAGTACTACATATGGAAATCATGGGGGTTTAGTCACACTATATGATCATACATTGCATAAGCCTGCCAACAACGCCAATGTACCCCATATCTGGCAGGTCCTACACTGCCTAATGTATGCTAAAACAACCACAGATTAAGAACACATATATAGCACTTACCTGCAAGAAAGGACAGAAGCTTTGAGCCGCTGCCTGCAGGAACTCTAACACATAATGAAAGCTGGAAACATAAGGGTGTGGCAAATAAAACAAACATTTAAAGGAAACCTGGAGACTGGGAAATCCAGGGACGAACTATAGGAATGAACCCAGAAATCCCAGCATAAAGAAAACCAGACATAGAATAGAAAACCAAAAACCAAGAAATATTAAACAAGAATAGCAAAAGGAGTACTGGATACCAGAAGCCACTACCAGAATGATCCGCAGCCAGGAACGGAACGTGACAGTGTGTATGTATGAGTGTGTGTGTGTGTATGTATGTGTGTGTGTGTGTGTGTGTGTATGTGTGTGTGCGTGTATGTGTGTGTGTGTGTTTGTTGCAGGGTGTGCATCCATGTGTGTGTCAGGGTGTGCATGTGGGTGTGTGGGTGTCAGGTTGTGCATCTGTGTGTATATATGTCAGTGTGCTTCTGTGTCAGTGTGTGTCTGTGTGAGCACAAATCTGTATGTCAGGATATACATCTGTGTATGTGCATCTGGGTGTCATTATGTGTTTTTATGTCAGTGTGTGTATCTGTATGATGGTGTGTGCATGAATCAATGTTTGTATGTATCAGGGTGCATGTGTGTGTATATGTTGGTGTATGCGTGTGTCGGTGTGTATCTATGTGTGTGTATGTGTATGTATATCTTTTTTAAGTATGTATGTATGTATGTGGTAGTTTAAATGAATACATACAAGCAGTCACACACCAGGACAACATACAAACACACCCCTGCAATCTAACACAAATATTAACATACAAACACACCCCTGCACTCAAACTCCAGAAGGATACACAAACTCAACCCTTCACTCAAACACAAATACTTTGCACAAATGTACACCTGCATTTAAAAGTGAACATAAAATTCAAACACACCCTTGCAATCAAACATTACATGCAAACACACCTCTATATCAAAACACTAAAACTATATACAAGCACCTCTTTAAACACCAACACTGTACATTACAGTATAGCACCAGTAAATGCTGCAGCACTGTACAGATATACAACCTAGAAATTTTGACTTCGGGTGCCTTGAAAAAGTATTGAAATATTATGGGGGCCTTGAACCTAAAAAGTTTGGGAACCACTGATCTATATATTTACATGAGATAAGGCTGGTATACTGTAATGACATCAAGACATACTGTTCATAGATAACTAGAACATAGACATATTGGTAGATAGGTATATAGGTAGATACTGTAGAACTCGTCTTTGTTATTTAGCTGATATTCTCCTGACATTTTCTGTATATTCTTACAAACGGCATTTGGTTGGTCACATTCTCATGTAATAGTATGTAAATGTCTATTCTAAGGTTGGCATTAATTAAAAACAAGTCAATCGAAAAATAGTTTTTCATTATTCCACTGCATTACATGCATGCTATTAATAATAGTTATGAATATTCTGAGCTAATGAACAGCTCCACAGGAACTACATTTTAAGTAATCATTATCATAAAACAGTTCAATGATACAAACATTATCAAAATTCATATTGGCTTACTCATATCATTAATGGTAGGTTCTACTACATTGTATGCAATTTTAAAATAAGTTTATTTATGATAATTATAGGGATAGTTTTATAAGTCTTGTTATCTAAATAGACTGATAAGCAAATTAGAATGAGGAAATTATATTTTATTGCTAAACAAAATGTGGCAGAACACTATAGGAAGAAACATAAATTTCATGTATTTTTTTAAATCTTTAATTTATTTTCAATTTGTAATACTAACTATAGTTCTGTGAAGTTGTCACAAAATGTCCTGATATCACAATACTCACTTTCTGATGTAAGAACTGTGTGGAATTCTGTTCCTCCTGTTTGTCTGTAACTGTGGAAGTGTATGAGTAAAAAGAAGTAACGGAACAAAAACAAACAAACAAATAAAACAAAAAATGGCCAGATGCATAACTACCAATGATTATATTAATCTAACGTTAAGTGACTTACAGGTTTTTGAGTGGTTCCTGACATTGAAATTTTAAATTCTTAACATAAAAAAGGCAGCCTTTTAATGCATATTAATGTAGATGTACAGAGTCTTAACACTGCAAGACAAGACATATAGAAAACGATACCTCCTCTTTTTAAATAATGTAAAAAAAAAAGAGAGAGAGACACTGGATGGGTCTTTACCAAGACTGACAATTATTGCTAGATCATCTTATGGTGACTAAATACATTTTTGAAAATTATGTAGTCTCAGAATTATATTATCATTATGTTGATCACAAGAAAAATGTAAATGACATAGTGTGTATCTAGCAAGGGGAAGCATATACTGCAGTCTGAACTGAGAAAAAACTGGGCAGCAACCAAACTGTCAATATAGTTGAACAGTGGTCTCACAAGTAAAAATGTAAACTTTTTGCAAACCTTCTGATTGCAACTTTTACTGACCTGGACTTCCTGAACATACTCTGGACTAATGTGTTTATGATACCTTACTTTCTAATGTACGATGTGTACCATAATCATCTAAAGAAAAGGGATACATGTCCATCCCATTGGGAACCACAAAACATAGTAAGGGTTTATTACTCCGATATAATTCAATAACCAAATCGATTAGCAACTTTTTTTATCTTCATGTATTTTGCGTTATAAAATCTAGTCTATAAATTCTCACATTCATTTATAATCCAGCCATTTTACAAGCCTGTATGGGAACCATTTTCTCTGCCTGAAGCTACCATTAACTGATGTAATGCCTTGAAGTTTGCTGACAATGGTAAGCTCACCAACTGCTTTGCTTTTAAACAGTACAGGAGGTTTTAATGGGTCATACCATTCCTATAGTTAGAGAGAGTGGAATAGTGAATGGATTCTACAATTTCACTGTCAACATTAAATTATTAGTTCAGAGAATGATAAATATTGGTCTAGCAGCTTTGCATACTTTTATTTTAGAAATTTATGTTTTAACTGTATTTACTGTATGTGGGTTTAATGCTCAAATGCAGACATTCTTTTTACATTCTTTGCCATTTATAGTAAGCTGTATTGTTTGTAATGCCTTAAGGGTATACATATAGCAAAGTATTTCACCAATAAATCTATTCATTTCCCAAATATTGTTTATAAAGGATGAGTGAATAAGTGAAAAATACAAATTGTGTACATTTATATTTTTAAGTTTACCAGTAGAGTTGAGCGAACCCGAACTGAAAAGTTTTTTGGACCCCGAACCCGAACACGGACATATCACTGTATGTTCGGGTTAGAGTTTGGTGTTAGGCGACTTAATGACGCGTTTTGAAAGGCTGCAGAGCCTTTGACTCGTGTGCCCTTAGAAGCCATCACAGCCATGCCTTCTAATGGCATGGCTGTGATTGGCCAGTGCAGCATGTGACCCAGCCTCTATATAAGCTGGTTACTTAGTGTTATTAAATTATGCCCCTACTTGCTATCCCCCCTCCTGAGCCTCCACCCGCGACGCGCGAGTGGGGGCTTTTAAACTAAAGGGGGGACCTATTGCCACCCCCTGAGTGGAGAGTGGGGGCCCTAAATACCAATAAGGGGGGGACCTATTGTCCACCCCCGGCCCCCACCCCTGAGCGGCAGGTGGCGGCCCTAAATAACAATCAGGGGGGGAACCTACTGTCCTACCCCCCGGCCCCCACCCCTGAGCGGTGGGTGGGGGCCATAAATAGGAATGTGGGGGGACACCTACTGTCCTCCCCTTGGCCCCCACCCCTGAGCGGTGGGTGGGGGCCATAAATAAAAATTTGGGGGGGGACCTTATGTCCTCCTCCCCAGCCCCCACCCCTGAGCAGTGGGTGGGGGCCATAAATAAAAATTTGGGGGGGACCTACTGTCCTCCCCCCTGGCCCCAACCCCTGAGCGGCAGGTGGGGGCCATAAATAAGAATTTGGGGGGACCTACTGTAGGCAGGGCCACTGGCTTCTCACTGTTTACTAGACACGCCCCTACTCGCTAAATAACGAGTAGGGGCTGAATTTACTAATACTAAGTAATCTTTACTTAGTATTAGTAAATTTGTCTGGAAGACCAATTTAGGTCTTTCAGCCTTTTGGTAGATAGCTCCCTAATACCGTGGGAATTAGGGAGTTATCTACTAAGCGACTGCTTATTTTATGTATTTTATGCTATTTTAAGTGATTTCTCTATCCACATTTGTTTGCAGGGCACTTGTCCTACTCTTACCCCCATTTTACTTCCAGGACTTTTTTAGAGGCATTTTTGTCTTTGACTTCAATGGGGTTTGGGTTCGGGGTCAAGTTCGGGGTCAAGTTCGATCCCGAACCCAGACTTTTTTTCAAAGTTCGGCTGAATCCGCCGGACCCAAACATCCAGGTGACCGCTCGACTCTATTTACCAGCAAAGCATTCTATACACAAACTAGATGTGTAATGATTTGTTTGTATTCTAACTAAGAATCCCTTAATTCAAATAAATATTGTGCTAATATCTTGTTAAATCAAAAAGTGGTCAGTAATATAGGAGTTAAACTACATCCAAACACCTGCACTTGTAAAGCATCATATATATTTTTTTGTATAGCATGTAACTTTCAACTTAATGCAGTGCATGAACTCACTGGATTACTGGATTTGGTGAATAAATTCAAGTGATTAGTATTACAAAAGCATAAATTCCATCAATGTTTCGACCGTCTAGCAGTCTTTATCAAGATGTTTCAAGTCATAAAATGTGCAAAAATGTATAATATCTATGTGAAATAGGATTAAAACTTACCCAATCACCGTGATATACTTAGTTTTCAACTCCTGTTGATCCGACTAATGGAATACCGCTGTGTGCGTCAACCCATGCATGCGTGATGATGTAACGCGTGATGACGTGTTACGTTACTAACATGCTGTTACCTTAGTGATTCTAAACAATAATTAAAGTGATGGATCGTGAGGACAGTGAATTAAAATCATGCAAAGAGGATTAACAAACGATTAAATATAAACAGAAATCAGGATGTGGCCAAATCAGGATAAACTAAATAATATAAGAATCTGTAACATAATATGTCCACCAATATACTGCCCAAGTATATGAGAAAAAGTGAGACAAAAGATAAGATGGTATGAAAGATGTCTGAAATGAGGTGAGACTGAAAACTATGTCCGTGAGAGGACGTGTTAGTGTGTGTGTGTGTGTGTGGTGTATGTGTTTATGTGTGTGTGTGTGTGTTTGTGTGGAAAGGTAATGAATAGTAAATAGTGACTGAAGTGTGATGTGAGTAAAGTGCAAAAAATGTGAAGTGAACAAAATAAATTATGTGACAAATGTGGCTGTGTGCAACCAGAGAACAAACTGACAAATCAAGATACTATTGAAAGCAATAGGCACAATTTAAAGCAAGCATACCTAAATTTCTAACAAAACTGCTAATATCTATTTACACTAATCATTATATATAAGAAAAAAATATAATGTATAATAATCCATAACTGGAAAATAAATAATGAAAAAAAGTAATGTCAGAGCAATGATATATTAGATATAAGACTATATTATAATCTAGTGTAATACTATTACCAATATTCTAAACCCCCCCCCCCAAAAAAAACTATGTATTACAAAATTGCCTAGTTCATTTGTAGAAGAGGACAGTAGGCTCAAAACATAAACAGGAAAAAAAAAATTTAACGATTACTTAAGAATGGATTAAAGGAACTATATTTGTTAAGTCCTTTTGGTTGTACAGTGTCCAAAGTCCTGATCCAAAAAGTTTCTTTCTGTAGTAAACATCGGGATCTATCTCCACCTCTATTAAGAGGTGGGATATGGTCAATAGCAATAAGCTTAAGAGTAGTCTGGGCTGAAATTCCAGAAAATGCTTAGCAATGGGCTTGTCCGTCTTACCATCTCGAAATGCCGTCATAATGCCGGATCTGTGTCCCCGAATCCGGTCAAGCAGTGTAAGGTCAGTTTTCCCCACCTAATATAGTCCACATGGACATGACATAAGATACACCATATGATCACTTAAACAAATGATATGATGTTTAATGTTAAAACATTGTCCTGTGTGAGGATGTGTGAATGACGACCCTGTAAGCATGTGACCACATGTGACACAGCCTGGACATTTAAAACATCCTTTCTTATCAACTTGTTTCCTGACATTATAGCAACTAGGCATGTCTGTTTTAACTAACATGTCTCTAAGGTTCTTATTGGGCTGAAATGCAATAAGTGGGTGTTGTGAAAATGTTGGAGTGAGCGTATTATCAGAGGATAGTAAATCCCACCTTTTCTTGATAACTTTAGATCAGTGGTAGTCAACCTTTTTCTAACTACCGCCCACTAATGCATCTTTTTGGTTGAAAAATTTTCCTTACCGCCCACCAGTTTTCGCGCAAGTGCGGAATGTTTTTCGAAAGGAGCGTGTTTTAAAAAAAAAAAAAAAAATGTACGTTCATTTATCTTTTTATTTCCAATTAATGCATGTTTATAATGTTTTTAACTTTATAAAGTTTAATGAGAAAACAATAAAGTAAATTGAAATTACCTTTACTAGTGATTAATGAGATCCTTGAGGTTGATGCTGCAAGACTAAATATTTGATATCTGGTTCGATTTTCGTAAGGAACAAACAAAGGTCTCCTCTTTCGGTGATATTCAGACGACTTCTCTGTTTGCGCATAATAGGATTTCTCATCTGTGCGTCATCTCCCCTCTTATCCCTCCTCAATTCCCCTCCCCACCTTTTTTCCCCCCCTTTTTTAACCTTCCTTACAGCAATGCCCAGAAGGAAGGCTGAGCTAGGTATCCCAGTATAACAGATTGGCACACAGGGCCGCCATCAGGGCATGACAACCGTGACAATTGTCACGGGCCTGGCGGCCCTGGGGGCCCCACGTGTATCAGCGGAACTGCCGCCGGTGCATCTGCATCGAGGCCCATACGCTTATGGGGCCCATCAGGTGGCCCAAGCATTTAGGGCCACCAAATGGGCCCTATTATCTTCAGGGGCCCGGTCAGCGCGACCGGGCCCCTTTAAAAAAAAAAAAATGCAGCCGGAAGCAAGTGCTGCTGGGAGGAAGTGACGTCCGGTCACTTCCTCCCAGTTTACTCCGCGCGGGAAGGAGGAGAGAAAGGCCGCGAGGAGAGGCAGCCGACTCGCATCATCCCCAGCCTCCCTCCTGCGACGAAATGGTAAGGAAGAGAGGAGGGTGGCTGAAAATGAGGTGTATGTGTGTATGCCAGTGTGTGTGTGTATGCCAGTGTGTGTGTGTATGCCAGTGTGTGTGTGTATGCCAGTGTGTGTGTATGCCAGTGTGTGTGTATGCCAGTGTATGTGTATGCCAGTGTATGTGTATGCCAGTGTATGTGTATGCCAGTGTATGTGTATGTATGTATGCCAGTGTATGTGTATGCCAGTGTATGTGTGTGTGTATGTATGCCAGTGTATGTGTGTGTGTATGTATGCCAGTGTATGTGTATATGCCAGTGTATGTGTATGCCAGTGTATGCGTATGCACTGTGTGTATGCCAGTGTGTATGCATGTGTGTATGTCTGTTTCAGTATTTGTATCTGTTAGTGTGTGTGTGTGTATTCCTGTGGACAGGATTTGGAGGCGGGCTTGAAGGGGGGCCCAGACCTTGAGCTGTGTTAGGGGCCCCAAAATTTCTGATGGCGGCCCTGCTGGCATACATACATACATACATACATACAGACAGGCACACATACATACAGACAGGCACACATACATACAGACAGACACAAGAAACATATACATACAAAGACAAGACACACATACATACACACATATATACAGGCAGACACACACACAAACATACAGACAGGCACACATACAGGCAGACACATACACACATACAGACAGACACATACACACATACAGACAGACACATACACACATACAGAAAGACACAAGAAACATATACATACAAAGACAAGACACACATACATACACACATATATACAGACAGACACACGACACATACACAGACACACACACAGACACACACAAGACATACATACAAAAACAAGACACATATATACAGACACACACAAGACACATACAAAGACACATACACACACAAGACATACATACAAAAACAAGACACACATACAGACACACACAAGACATACATACAAAGACACATACACAAACAAACACACATTATATTTAAGTCACCCTCCTGTTTCCTACCTTTAAGGTGCAGGAGGGTGACTTTCCCTGGGGTCCAGTGGTGGCTCAGGTGGATGGGAGTCAGAGTTCCCACTCTGACTCCCTCCTCTTCCTTCCTCCCGCGCGGGCTCTCAGTATGCTGGGAGGAGTGACCGGGGAATCACTTCCTCCCAGCAGAGATGATGTCATCACAGGGGGCCGGTCGCGCTGTTAAAGCGCCCAGCGCTGACCGGGCCCCCTCACAATCCACATCCATCGGGTGGCCCTGACAGCATGGGCCACCCGATGGACCCCTCTATATGCGGCCCCGGCGGATTGCCGCCCGGGCCGGGGCCGCAAGTGGTGATGGCGGTACCCGATCGCAGGGGTACCGCCGGCTCACACCCGCCCGCCCGCCCGCTCACCCAATCCATAAAAAAATGTGAAAATCCCTACCGCCCACCTGGAATCCCGAAACGCCCACTAGTGGGCGGTAGGGACCAGGTTGACGACCCATGCTTTAGATAATCTGTTGCACTCTGAGTGATATTGTAAAGGGATGGTGATCTTAGGATTGTTGTTTTTTCTTTCTTGTTTACCTTCAGCCATAGTTTTAGCTTTCTTAAGGCAATCTTGTATGATTTTTTGTCTATATCCACGTTCCAAAAATTATCTTGTCATGCTTTCTAATTGTAATGCACGTGTCTTTATCCGAATAATTTCTCAAAACCCTAAGGTATTGTGAAATAGCTAAGGATATTTTAAGAGAGGTAGGTTTGATATATATATATATATATATATATTTATTTGTGCTCAGAATTTAATAGGATATGGAATGTATAAGTAGATGCATAGTTAGTTGAGGTGTGCCGAAACCAACGAACGAGTGATGGGTGCAGGTGGGAGGGGGTCAGTCAGCTTGAACGGCAGAGGTGAGTATGGGCTGAAAGTTTAAGAAGGGGACATAACTACTCCCACAAATTCAGGCCTAATGGCCTTTTAACTTGTGCTCGGAATTTAATAGGTTATGGAATGTATAAGTAGATGCATAGTTGGTTAAGGTGTGCCGAAACCAACGAACGAGTAGGCCTGTAATAAAAGAGGGTAAAAGGGAGGATGCAAAAAGAACACACTTTATTGCTTGTTATAATGCTTGACATCTAAATGCTTGTCTTAGTTCTATCTCTGGTCGTGGTATATAAGTATTGTAAATTGAAGATTTCCAGCGGCACAGTCTCTTGATGATGTGGCCTGGTGTCTTGGAGCTAGATGCTGATGATGCTGCGCCTATACGGAAGGAGTGACCAGAGAAGGAAGCAGGGTTGTAGCCTAACCGTAACAGCAGAGTTCTGACATGAGACGTGAACTTAGCTGTGGTGAGAGGGTGCCCTTGGAGTAGTAGTAGTGGGGTGTCAGGTGAGTGCATGTGGTGAGATTTTTGGGAAAGTGTAGAGTACTTTAACTGGGCACCAGGCATGCCCAGTAGGGAAGAGAGGAATGATAGTGGGAATATTCGTGTGGTTTGTTTTGGTCGAAAGTAACGAAAGGACGTAATGATCATTGACTTTCTTTAGGTGAGAAAGCTTTAGATTTAGAGTGGTATCTAACTGGTGTACAACGGTAAACTCCTTAGGTCTAAGAAAGCCATAGAAAGTGATAAAAATCATGTCTTTGATGACTGAGTTTGTCTGAGAATCGAAAGGGGATTTGTCTAGGAGGTTGCTGAGTAGTCTAAAGATAGGCTTATCGATGGGCAATATGCTAGTTGCAGGGGGGACTGTGACTTTAGGAAAAACTTTAAGGACATTTTTTAATGGGTAAGATGCTAGAACAGGTGTGTTATTGGGAAAGATGGAAGGAACGTGGTGCTGTACCCCAGTGCAGGGCCGGACAGGCCCACCGGGATACCGGGAAATTTCCCCCGAGGGCCGTGACACCTGGGGCTGGGTTGACAGCCCCATTCAGAACTGAACAGGCTCCTGTGATCCTGGCCGGCCATGTGTGAGCTTTGCGGCCGCACAGGGCCCCATGGGAGCAGGGGGAGCCAGGCGGCCGGCACAGCTCACACATGGCAGGCCGGGATCACTAAAAAACTGTTTTTAAAAATTGCGGGGCGGGGCGGAGCTAGCGTGCGGCTGGGCTTATGGTGAGGTGGGGTGGGGCGGGGCTTAGCGTGCAGCAGGGGTCTGGTTAATGCAGCATGGGAAGCAGGAAGGAGCCCCTGCTTCCCCAACAACAAGCCTTCAGGAGCTCACACGGATGTGGAGGTAAGAAGCAGGTCAGTGTGTCTGTGTGTGACTGCCTGTGAGTGTGTGACTGTCTGTGTGACTGTCTGCGTGTGAGTGACTGTCTGCCTCTGTGTGTATGTATGACTGTCTGTCTGCCTGTGTGTGTGTGACACGGTCTGTGTGTGTGTGACTGTCTGCCTCTGTGTGTATGTATGACTTTCTGCCTCTGTGTGTGTGTGTGTGTGTGTGTGACACTGTCTGTGTGTGTGTGACTGTCTGCCTCTGTGTGTATGTATGACTGTCTGCCTGTGTGTGTGTGTGTGTGTCTGTCTGCCTCTGTGTTTATGTATGACTGTCTGTCTGCCTGTGTGTGTGACACTGTCTGTGTGTGTGTGACTGTCTGTGTGACTGTCTGCGTGTGTGTGACTGTCTGCCTCTGTGTGTATGTATGACTGTCTGTCTGCCTGTGTGTGTGACACTGTCTGTGTGTGTGTGACTGCCTGCCTTTCGATTCTCAGACAAACTCAGTCATCAAAGACGTGATTTTTATCACTTTCTATGGCTTTCTCAGACCTAGGGAGTTTACCATTGTACACCAGTTAGATACCATTCTAAATCTAAAGCTTTCTCACTTAAGGAAAGTCAATGATCATTACGTCCTTGCATTACTTTCGACCAAAACAAGCCACACAAGTAATCCCACTATCATTCCTCTCTTCCCTACTGGGCATGCCTGGTGCCCAGTTAAAATACTCAACACTTTCCAAAAAATCTCACCACATGCACTCACCTGACTGTCTGCCTGTGTGTGTGTGTGTGACTGTCTGCCTGTGTGTGTGACACTGTCTGTGTGTGTGTGACTGTCTGCCTCTGTGTGTATGTATGACTGTCTGCCTGTGTGTGTGTGTGACTGCCTCTGTTCATATGTATGACTGTCTGCGTGTGTGTGTGTGTGTGCGTGTGTGTTTGACTGTCTGCCTCTGTGTGTATGTATGACTGTCTGCCTGTGTGTGTGTGTGAGACATTGTCTGTGTGTGTGTGACTGTCTGCCTCTGTGTGTATGTATGTCTGTGTGTGTGTGTGTGTGTGTCTGCCTCTGTGTGTATGCATGTCCGTGTGTGACTGCCAGTGAGTGTGTGATACTGTCTGTGTGTGTGTGTGTGTGTGACTGTCTGCCTCTGTGTGTATGTATGACTGTCTGCCTGTGTGTGTGTGTGTGTGTGTGTGTGTGTGTGTGAGAGTGTGTGGCTATCTGCCTGTGTGTGTATGACTATCTGCTTGTGTGAGTGTGTGGCTATCTGCCTGTGTGTGTATGACTATCTGCTTGTGTGAGTGTGTGGCTATATGCCTGTGTGTGTATGATTATCTGCCTGTGTGTGTGTGTGTGTGTGTGTGTGGCTATCTGCCTGTGTTTGTTTGACTGTCTGCCTGTGTGTGTGTGTGGCTTTTGGTGTGTGTGTGGTTGTTTGCCTGTCTCTGTGTGTGTAGATGTCTGCCTCTGTGTGTGTGTGTGTGTGTGTGGGTGCCTGCCTCTGTGTGTGTGGATTTATTTGTGTGTGTGCATCTGCTAGTGAGTGAGCTTGTGTGTGTGTGCGCATCTGCTAGTGAGTGAGTTTCTGTGTGTGTGCACCTGCTAGTGAGTTTGTGTGTGTGCCTGCTAGTGAGTGAGCTTGTATGTGTGTCAGTGAGCTTGTCTGTAGGGATTGTGTGTGTGTCAGTGAGCTTGTCTGTAGGGACCATGGGTGTGTCTGCTCCTGTCTGTGGTGAGCATGTGTGTGCAGTGAGCTTGTCTGTAGTAAGCTTGAGTGTGTATCAGAATTTGTCTGTACTAAATGTGTGTGTGTACCAGTAACCTTGTCTGTGTGTGTCATTGAGATTGTCTGTAAATGAGCCTATTTGTGTGCATCAGAGTCTGTGTCTGCATATGAGTATGCTTTACTGTATAATTTAATTACCCAAAAAGGACTAATATTTTGAATTGAAAAATAAATATTCCAATAATATATATATACTGGTGTGTATATATAGATATGTGTGTGTGTGTGTGTGTATGGTATGTAGTGTGTTTTATATAACACACACTACATAGCACAATGACTTATGGAGCTGCCATTGATTTTTTTCCAGGGCTGCTTCGTGTCCCCAGTCCGGCCCTGCCCCAGTGAGATAAAGCTTAATGGTGTTGTGAGATAATTTGAGGTGTAAGTGACAGAAGGAGACAAAAGTCACCATGGTTTTAATAGAGAAATCTCCTTGTAAGTGAAACTTGGCAGAGAACTTGTTGAAATTGGTCAGTAGCCTTGCGTAAGTGGTAGTGGTATTGGGTGAAAGTGCGTGGTGCGTGAGTGATTGAGCGTGATGTAGTAGTTCAGTCAGTCCATTAGTAACTTGTGAAATGGTGGTATCCTGTTTCCTGGATGGTAGGTGGTGGGCAGTAGGGAGTGCCTGGAAGAACACCTGAAAATGAGAGCGGGAAAGAGCGTCAGCAGCTGTGTTACGAATGCCAGGAATGTGTTCGCAGACAAGGTGAAACTGAGCGGTTGCTGCTAGCCAAGTCAGCCTGCGTAACTACCTTATGATGGTTAAAAAGGAGGACTGCCCCTTGTTTTTAATTTCACAGGCTGCTGAATTGTCAGAGCAGCATTTGACTGCCTTGCCGGTCCATAGATGACCCCATGTATGAGCAGCTGCCACGATGGGGTAAATCTCAAACAAAGAGGATGTTTCTCTAAAGGCCAGCAAGGTATATGTCTAAGTGGGCCAGTTATCCCTAAACCAGTGGTTGCCGAATATAGCGGCAAACCCGGTGTGAGCTGTTGCATCTGTGTAAATTGTGGGAGATTGATCGGATAGCGGGGAATGAACAGGGAGACACCATTTCACTCGGACAAGAAGTTCCTCCACATGAGCAAATCTGCCCTGGCTGGATCGTTTAAGGTGATGGTGCAGGAGTCGGGCACCCTGTGGAATAGACACAGTAGCCTAGAGACTAATGGTCTGCCCTGCGAAATGATCTGCATAGCAAAGTTAAGGGACCCCAATAAAGACTGTAGTCCCTTTCTTGTGCACGTATCACTCCGCAGGAACAAACTGATTTCATCTTTAATGCGGACCAATTTCTCTGTTGGCAGACTAGCTTTAAATGACTCTGTGTCCAATGTGATGCCCAGAAAGACTATTTTTGTGGCGGGCCCGAGTGTTTTGCTTGGTGACAGGGGCACCCCTAGTGCTGTGAAGAGGGCTGTGGTGCTGTGAATGCTTGTGGGTGCGTGTGAGCCAGTTTCTACCAACAAAAAATCATCTAGGTAGTGAATGACTTACGGACACCTGACAATGTTGAGGAGCAGCCAGCAGAGGGTTTCCGCGAATATGTCAAACAGTTTATGGCTGCTCCTAGACCCAAATGTGAGCCGGGTAGCAAAATAGTAACTGTCCCTCCATTTAACACCGTATAAGTGCCATAGTGAGGGGTGAATAGGTAAAAGCTTAAAGGCGTTTTTGATGTCAGTTTTACTCAGCCATGCCTTACTGCCTGCTAAGATAATGGCTTGCATTGCATCGTCAATTTCTGCATACTGTAACGAACACTCCTCAGCGGGTATGAGAGAGTTTATGCTGGGTGTGTCCGAAGAATGAGGCACTGACAGGTCAATTATTAAGCGTTTTTTAGTGGTGTATTTATTTATAGCTACCCCGATGGGGTTTGCACGCCAGGATGAGAAGGGGGGTACTGCAAAAGGGCCAATCATAAAACCTGCCTGAGTTTCCATGGACAGGAGGTGGTCCACCGTTAGAGGGTCATTACACGCTGATAGCAGATTTGGGTATTCAAGTGTGCCTGTGGGGATGGCAATGAGGCCCATGTGGAAACCCTGTGAAAACCCTGTCACCAAAAATTCCACTAAATGCCTGGCTGGGTAAAAATGGAGATAGTAGGCCACTAAGTCAATATTGACCTCAGTCAGTCATTTCTTTGGGGAAAGTCTGGCTGGGCACATGGCCTTAGTGTGTGCTCTGAAACAAATGGAGAAGACGTGCAACAACCTGCATGCACTGAAGCTGCATGTGCCAGCATTAAAATAGTTGCACACCTGTGCCTTGCCCAGAAATGCAATGGGTCTGCCCAGCTTGTCCCTCTGCCCGCCTTTTTGCCTAGTTTGTGAGGTGAAGGAGTGGTGAGAAGAGGAAGGGGCTGCCTCACAAGGACATACTTAACAGATTACATCTCTATAGATCCCGAAAGCAATGACAAATTGCGGGATAGATAATTTCTTGTTGAGTTGTGGGTCTCTTGTTTTTAACACCACAGAAATGTCCCCATAATTATAGGCTCTGTTTTCTAAAACATCCTGTGAGGCTATGAGGAGGGAAACTAAATTAACATCCTTCCTGTCCAGTATTTCTTTTTTAATGGAGGCTGGGACAGAGTGAGCCGGTGAAACATAAGGGGTAGTGGTGGCGGGTGGGGAGGGGGAATTGGTGCTACTCGGTAGGTTAGAGATTACCAGGGGAGGACCTGAAAGGCCTGGTAGGTCACCTGGAGTGGCAATGACTGATTCCACCTTAGACAGTCAATAATTCAGGGTGTGGAGATTAGCCAGTATAACTGTCAGGGTTTCCTAAATAGCTTCAGAGGTGCTGGTAGATGGCCCTTGCGAGCTTGTGCCAGGCCTGGGGTCACTGGCCTGAGCTGTCAACAGTCTATAAAGCTCAGCCTTCCTGGCAGTGGCTGGAAAAGGGATCCCCTTTGAGTCTTAGTTCTGCTAAAATTTTAGGAATAGTCCAAGATCTCAGGGACCTGGGGGTAGGGGGGTGAGGGATACTTCTGGGGACCCAGGCCTTGCTGGAGTGCTGGGTAAATCTTCAAAGGGTAGGTCATCGATAGGAATGGATTCTTGCGACATCCTGAAAAAGGAATAATGATTGATATAGTAGGGGGGGTGGGAAAAAAGAATAAGACATTCACAGAACTGGCTTGCTGACTAGTGCCGAGGTGAAGAACTTAACTATAGCCACGTGACAGTTAAGGCCCTGCTAATGCCAAGTGGCAGTGAGAGGCTCTACCTATGATTTGGACCAAGGGGATTCGTGGCCACGATACGTGGTGGCGGGATGTTGGCCTCTCGATGACAATAAAAGATTCAAATATGTGTGGCCGTAACCTGTGAAGCCCTGTGAGGCGGCTAACTATGATTTTGGCCGTAGGGCGAAACCTCCATGGTGAGGTGGGGTGTAGGCCTTGTGGAACCGGTGTAATTACTTTGATTTGCTAAGGCCCACACCTATCCCTGTATGCCAGTTCTCTATTCCTGATGGGGCTTGTCTCAGAACGAGGTGACCGAAGACATGTGGATACTAACCTTGAGGATTTGTCTTCCAGCTTATTGCGTGATGCAATAGTTCATAGATGAGTATTGCCCCAATAGTATACTGGTCCGACCAAGGTATCCTAGGGGTAAGATAGATGCTAGTGGGCCTAGAGCGTGCCACTGGTATGTACAATGTACGTAAAAAGTGGCCAAACATATAGAAAATGTGTGTACAAATACTACTGTAATGTGAGAACCTTTGTAAGATGAGGGACCTGAACGTTGGTCCATGCAAAGAGACAAGCCCCTAATTACCATTTTGGGAACGTAATGAGGGAAGGCTGAGTGAGGCCTTGAGGAGAACCGTAATCGTAGTGAGATTATAAAAACTGGTACTAAATGACAGGATACCAGGTTGGTAGTCAGTGATTGAAAGCGTAGTAAAACGAAGAGCCTGTAATAATGACACGGGGCTTAAGCAACAAACGTAGAAACAACAAATCAAGTGATGCACAGTCGTTATTTTTTGTACAAAAAAAGGTGTGAGTCAGTACATAGTAAGGGACCTGACCGTTGGTCCATGCAGAAGCTTATAGATACCCACCCGGTGGGTGAGGGGAGGCATAACCAGTGGAGGCTGAATGAGGCCTCGGGGGACAAGATAAATGTAACGAGTAAAATAACAATACCTGATACAGTAGGAAAGGATACCAGGTTGACAATCCCTGAAGTCTACTTGATGAATATTGAGGAGCCTAAAATCATGACATAGAGCTTAAGTACCGTACCAGAAATTTGCTGAGAGATATCGTAAATGATCGGACAGACCTTTGGCCAGTAATTGTTAGTTGTGCGTGCTTAGACTATAGTCACATGTAACCGAAAAAATTCAACGTATTGGCCTCAGGCATAAGAAGTGGATTTATGACAAAGCCAGTGCTGTGATCTGCTGGATTAGTAACTTATTTATTAAAAATATGAGTGGGGTGACATAGTGCTTTGTTTTTAACAATGGCCAAATTAAGTGAAAACATGCAGCAGCATAGAGCCATGAGAATAAGTAGATGAATAATTACAATAGTTCTACTGCTTTAACCAAAAAGACTAAGTGAATAGCTAGGTGAAAGACCCCTTAGACTGAACAAATGCCCGTGAAGCAGTAAATGGTGAAAGACCAATAATTCAGTGGTTAGATAATTCGTATAAACGAATGATATAGCAGGATACTACACAATGCAAGAGGGTTTAGCGTGAACCATGCGGGCAGAGTGTTCAACTAAATTTGAACGAAAATGTGAGAACTGCATGAATGCATGTTATAGGCAGCGGTCGACTAATATACCGCACGAATGGATGAACGAAACAAAAGCATAATACCAGCAGCGGTCGACTGATTAACTGCACAAACAAAAGAATGCATGGACGGATAGATATGCACAAATGGATAATGGAAAGGAATAAGGGAGCCTATCCCCACATTTTTAGGCCCGAACGTGGGAAATAGTCGGAAATAGTCCCACATGTTGCTTACGTGTACGTGCCAGTCTCGTGAGCGGAAGCCGGATGCCGCTCCTGGGGAGAAAACCGGGTGGAAGGACCAGAGGTCAGAGGCAGAGGACACTGCTGGCAATGGGAACTGTTTGGCGGGAATCTCGGACCAGAAGTGCTGGTTGCTATGGTGAGTCAATCAGCTTGCTTGTTAATACAAACCATTAATCGTATTCTTGGTGCAAATCTCTAACTAGGTTATTCATTAAAACAGGTTGTGTCAGGAAATTTCCAGAGAATTATAAATTGTATAGTGATGCTGCAAAAAAAGAGCCAGGTAGAAAAATAAATAAAATTCAGTTATTTTGGTAAAATTCACAGATATAGTAAATCACCATGTTTAAGTGGTTCTGTGCATCTTTTCCTTTATCATATAACAATGAAGGGAATTTAGTGATGTGTTACTGATTTTATTTAATATGATAAAATCACACTGACAACTGTTCTATATATGTTTTCCTAATATTTATTTTACTTATTATTCTCGTCTTCTGAACAAAATATACTTTTGTTTGTGTGCAGTTTAAACATTTGAATATATCATTTTATAAAAAAAAACTTATAATTAATATCTAAATTATGATTATTTATGTAAATTATTGAATTTATTTTATGCAATTTTCAATGAACTTTTTAATAGTTAATATTTTCTTTCTTTTATAATTTATTAAAAGCAGATGATTATTTTTAATGTTGTGGATGTAGTTCATGCTTTGACTATGGATTTACTACCCTCGGGCTGAGTCATTAGATATTACTATGCATTAGTGATTTTAATTAAAGTGTTGTCACTCAGTTACCAAATATTTTTCAATCTGAAATCTATCATAGATATATAATTCCGTCCTTGAGTCATGTACGTATTACTGTTTAATATAAAATAGTAAAGGCCTATATAAATTAATAGCTGTTTTTCTATTATTAGCATATCAATTAATAGCTTTCTCTCTCTGTAAATTGCTTCCTATCCTGCAACTGTCATCCATAAAGAAACAAAAAAACACTAAGCCTGAAGTGAAACTAGTCTAGCAATCTTCTTTTACACCCTACCCTTACATTTTGTGTCACTATACCCTACTCCCTCTAGAATGTAAGCTAATTTGAGCTGTGCTCTCAACCCCTTCTGTTGCTGTGCGTCTAACTCGTCTGGTTACAAATACTTATCTGTTGATCAGATTGACACCTCCCAAGGTTTAAAATTTCAAAGAATAATACAACCTTGCCCAGAGAAATCGTGGACTGTGGTACAGGATAAAAAGGTCAAAAAGGCATATCTCCATTTGCTAGTGGTGTAACGTTCACTAGGGAACCCTAACTTGCAGGCAGGAGTAGAGAAAATTGCAATACCAATCCTTAGAATGGTTGGGTTATGCAAAAAGGGATAGTCAAAACACTAGCCGAGGTCAAGGGAAATAGAGAGACGGAATAACGAGAGACAAAGCCAAATATCAGTAACCAGGAAATCCAAATAACAAGTGCAAAGCTCAGTGGTAAACCAAAGACCACAACAGGGCACTGAGGCAAGGGAGGGGTTAGCTTATATACATACAGGTTGTGTCTGATTGGCTAATCTCCAATTAGTGTTAACCACAACACGTGGGAGGAGTTTCTTCCCTCCATTGTGTTCTCTGAGGTCATCACTGTGTGCCGGGTCACATGACCGGGTGCAGTACCTGTATAAGGAAGCTGCTCTGGAGACAGGGACCGGATGAAACCACTCGCTGTGATGAGGTAAGCAAGTCTTCCGTGAGCGGCGCAGGGGCAGGGGACATGACAAGTGGACCTGATTAAAACAAATGGATGTGAGTCCCCAGCGTCTGTATCCTACGCATTACGTCCTGTGGACTTCTTCAAGGATATTCCTCCTATTCTCGCCATATTCGTTTAAATAGCCCTCTTGAATTGAAGGAGCATTTATCACCTGGTATTCGTTTGCGTCATGTGCATGTCACTCTGGAACGCATATGATTTCTGGGTATTTTCGAACGTCATTTCCGGTTCCTGCTTCACGGATTCTACGTGTGGTATGCGTTTCAGACTGGAACGCATACATATGCATCCAGGATGAATAGCAGAATGCGAGCAACTGGGAGGGACCAAAATACAAAAATAGATAGGAGTACCTATTGATGACCTGGACAGTATGCTGTATAAAAAAACAAAAAAGATAAGGAAAAAATGTATAGAAAAAAGGAGAAAAAGATATAAATAATAAAATTTAATCATGAAAAAATTAAATTTAAAAAAATATATAAAATTAAAAATTACATGAAAACATGCTGCAATATATATAAAAATATAAAAATATGAAAAAGTATATATATAAAAATGCAAAAAAATATACATATAAAAAATATACATATAAAAAATGTATATATATGAAAAATGTCCAAGTCATGATAAGGAACCATGTAGTTACATGCAAACAAATATATACATAAATATAATAAAATGGTATAATAATAAAAAATCACTTGATAGAATCTCTCATCGAAATGTTCTGAAACTAGAAATGAGAATTAAAAAAACATCCCAATAACATGCATGTTGGTGAATACATAATCTCTCTTTATATTCACCAACATGCATTTTATGAGTATATTTTTTAATTCCCATTTCTAGTTATAGAACATTTTGATGAGAGATTCTATCGCGTGGAAGACACATTATTTTTTAATTATTATACCATTTTATTATATTTATGGATATATTTGTTTGCATGTATGTACAGGGTTCCTTATCATGACTTGGATATTTTTCATATATATTTTCTTCCATATATATAAAAAAAATATATATGTATATTTTTTATATGTATATATTTTCCATATTTTCATATATATCATTTGTCATATTTTATATTTTTATATATTTTGCAGCATGTTTTCATTTTATTATTACTTTTACATTTATTTTTATTTTATTTTCGTTTTTCATGATAACATTTTATTATTTATATATTTTTCTCCTTTTTTCTATTAATTTTTTCTTAGGGCTTTTTCGTTTTTTACATAGCATACTGTCCAGGTCATGAATAGGTACTCCTCTCTATTTTTGTATTTTGGTCCCTCCTTGTTACTCGCATTCTGCTATTCATCCTGGACACATATGTATGCGTTCCAGCCTGAAACGCATACCGCATGCAGAAGCCGCAAAACAGGAACTAGAATCATATGAGTTCCAGCGTGACACACACATGACGCAAACAAATACCAGGTGATAAATGCTCCTTCAATTCAAGAGGGCAGCGCCCAATGTGCTATTTCGATCATAAGGTCCTGCTCGGAGGCCTCTGGCAGGAGAGATTTAAAGATCTCCTTTACACTTGAGAGGATGGCATCCATTGCGATGGATTCTGGTAGGCCCCAGAGATGAATGTTGTGTCTTTGTGAGCTATTATTCAGGTCCTCCAGGCCGTTTTCCAGCTGCAGAATCCTGTCTTGCATGGCGTAGATTTCCTGGTCGTGGGCTTTCGTATTGTGCATAAGGTCTGTTATTTGGGTTTCAGCCTGGCTGGTATGAGAGGTGAGGGCCTCTATTTCTTCTTTCAGCCTGGTCATTTGTTTTTCAAGCTCGGCTTTAATGTCAGCGGAGGTTTCTTTAAGTAGTTTCTGTAGGTCGCCCATTGTTAAGGTGGCCGTAAGGTCCATAGGGCCTTCACTGTCCTCACTGTTGGACTTGGATTCAGGTAGGCTTTGGGACAATGATGGCCACCCCTGGTCTTTGGCGCAGAGTAGTGTAGCTACCAATGGTGGCAGGTCTTTCCATTTTTTGTTGCCTCCCATGGCACTGTTTGGCGTGGTAGGTTGTCACTGCCGAGCTTTTGTGTGTTTTAAGCTCGGATGTGTTCACGTTTGAGTTGATGGAGGCTGATGGTAAGCTCAAGGGAGAGGGAGCTCAGGATTTACATGTCTGCTTCCGTCAGTGGTCAGGCTCTGCCCCAAGGGCAGAGGACTTTTATGAGAAGAAAAGTGCATTTAACATCTAAAAACAAAAACAATTTAGTAATCAATTTTGAAAACCAAAACTAATTTGTAGTATATTTCCATTTTACTTACCAGATGCTCTATTGGGACAGAAACACTGGTACTGTGCTAATAAAGTGAATATTATGGTATCAGTTAATTGTCTCTCATTTAATATTATCTGCTTGTTTGTGAATGTAAAATGTCCTTATAACCATTTTTTTTTTTTTTTTAATTCTTTATTTTTCTAGTGCATTAGGTTACAAAACAGAGTAGACTGTAGCGCCACGATATCGGTTACAGGCATTTCAACGGCATACATGGTCACGGCAAAGATAAACTGCACATTTTTGTAGGTAAACATAGCACGCTAGGAACATTGTAAATCTGAGAAACATAGTAAGTACTTGTTTGCGTCTTACTTCTATTGTGATGAGTCACAAGTGGGACGACAAGCTTAAATTATTAAACATAGTATGATTTCACCCCGCTCAGAGGTAAGTAGGTACAGGTAGACAATGCTTGACTAGTTGGGATGCACACATGAGACATATGAGCATAATTGAACACTGTTTGCCAAGTTATCAAGAGTGGCCCTATTATGGAGCTAAGCTAGTTAAATTCGTATATCAGTACATCAGAGCTCATTGTGAACTGTACAAAACAAAAGTGAAATTAAAGTTAACGTTTGTAAGGCATACAACATTACTTTAGCTGTAATCTGTTAACTAGTAACTAACTGCAGAAGGGATTAGGTAGAGAGAGTCTGTAGGGTATTACAACATTGTTCTGCTGCTCAGGAGCCCCCTCCGGTGCTTGGATTAATCAGTGCTCACCCGATGTCTGTTCTACTGAGCTGCTGGCGCCGTGTGTGAGTCTCATGGTGTTGGAGTCATCCGTGCAGCCAGGTCGGTATCCCTTCGGGGTTCTTTCTCTGGTGGGCCATGATTGGGCTCTTTGTCCTGTTCTGCCCGTCGGTGAGCAGGCTTGTTGCGTTGCAGGAGGCTTTGTGGGGTCTCAAGTGCTTCTTGTTGATCAAGGTTCGCAGGAACCGCTGAGGGTTAGGCAGGTCTGATGTACAGGCTGGTTCTGTCGTCCATTACCCGTAAGCAGGCTCAGGTGGTGGCTGCCGATCGTCCTGTGTTTTGGATTGCAGGCCCTGCGCACATGGTCTCCGCCATCTTGAACGCGGGTTTCAGGACTGCATGTCTGTGCTTCCACAGAGCCCCTGTCAGTGGTCGGGTCCGAGGGTGTAGACCGGGATCACCCCCCCGGTCCATAGGGGGGTGGTACAGGGCCGGTGTCCCCGTGGGTCTGACTTCGAGTGCTGGACGGTATGCGGCAGGGCAGCGGCCGTCCGCCCCGCTCGCCTCCGGGGTAGGCCGCAATGGAGTCAGATCGGCTTTCCCTTCCAGGGGACTGAAGCCTGTCAGGCCAGCCTCGCCCTGGTCCCAGGGTACTCCGCCCGGTGGGGGCCGCCTTTGCCGGTCTGTTTCGAGATACAAATCGTGAGGTTAGTAGATAAGCCCCTCTTAGGTTGCAGGAGCTGGTCCTTCGTGCGACCAGCCAGCTCGGCGGTCCGGCCCCGCCCCCCCCTTATAACCATTTTTATGTGTATACATTGTAAATATTTTTGTACATAATAAATATTCCTTTATTAAGTTCTGCCTTTGTCTGATAGAAGAATAAGGTTATTGAAAGGCACTTATAAACTTATGCCATTTTAGAACAAAACAAATAAAAGCGCACAAGCAAGATGTTTGCTTAATGGAAAAGTTCTCAAACTCTCTGATTTAGCAACAAGTAATTGTAACTGCACCCAACTTCCTAATGGTATTAGTTCAAAACCCCACTTGCCACCTTACATCAAACACAAATTATAAGGTCAATTGATGGTCTCCTTGCTTTGCAACTTACTTCACTTCACTTCAGTAGGAGCATTTTCAATCATATCTGGAGAGATCTCACGGATATTGAGAAAATTAGAGAACGATATGAATAAAAATACAAATGCGCTCACTCGTCTTTTTTGTTAAACTTACTGTGATGGAAACATAAAAATCTATAGCATCTCCAAAGATCAAGATAGATCGAAGATAAATAAAGAGAGAATTCACAGAATTCTGGTGACATCCAAGTAGCTCTTTTACTCCCTACTATATTCATTTGAGGCATTGCTTCCGGGGACTCAAAGTCAGGAATTACTGGTTGACTTGACTCTTGGTTTATGAAAACCATCACATGTCCCATAAAATAACCAAGGGAGATCAATCTCCTGATTAACTTGTATTATAGCAAGACTGTTGTGTTTTAACTGGTAAAGGATCTAACCTTATTAATGGAGAAATATTGAAAATTGCAATTCTTCACAGATTTAATCGCTGCTAAATGTTACCACAGGAGATTTTTGAACCTGTGGCCATGACTTTGTGGTCAAAATGTTTTCATATTTTCTCATTGCTTATCTGCAAGATGTGATCGTACCTTGTTCGGTACTGAGCTATATAAACAGTACAGGCAGATTTTCCTTAAGAGACGAAAATCTCACCAGTACACCATTGAAAAAGTATTTCAATGCTTGAATTGAGGGTTGGACTGGTATTCTAAGAAATAAACACAATCACTCAAAAATATAAAAAACACAATCACTCAAAATAATGTACCTATATAAAATATATGTTGTCCCTAAAAAATGTAGGATGAAAATGCACCAAACAATTCAAAACAGATGAAGCAGCCCAAACAGATGCAAAAAACGTTCTAGGAGGTTGAGCTTATAAATACAGTGAGGGAAAAAAAGTATTTGATCCCATGCGGATTTTGAACGTTTGCCCACTGACAAAGAACTTATCAGTCTATAATTTTAATTGGTAGGTGTATTTTAACAGTGAGAGACTGGATAACAACAACAAAAAAATCTAGAAAAACGCATGTCAAAAAAGTTATAAATTGATTTGCATGTCAATGAGTGAAATAAATATTTGATCCCCTATCAATCAGCAAGATTTCTGGATCCAAGGTGTCTTGTCTCTTAAAGGGAGTGATCCTAATCTCAGCTCGTTACCTGTATAAAAGACATCTGTCCACAGAAGTAAAACACTACGCTGTGAAGTACTGAAATCCTGCAGCACCCGCAAGGTCCCTCTATTCAAGGAAGCACATGTACAGGCGATCTGAAGTTTGCCAATGAACATCTGAATGATTCAGAGAAGAACTGACTAAAAGTGTTGTGGTCAGAAGAGACCAAAATCAAGCTCTTTGGCATCAACTTAACTTGCAGTGTTTGGAGGAAGAGGAATGCTGCCTATGACCCCAAGAACACCATCCCCACCGTCAAACATGGAGGTGGAAACATTTTGCTTTGGGGGTGTTTTTCTGCTAAGGGGACAGGACAACTGCACTGCATAAAAAGGGACGATAGACGGGGCCATCAAATTTAGGGTGAGAACCTCCTTCCCTCAGCCAAGGCATTGAAAATGGGTCGTCAGCCAAGGCAACAAAGGAGTGGCTCAAGAATAAGCACATGAAGGTCCTGGAGTGGTGTAGCCAGTCTCCAAAACCTTAATCTCATAGAAAATCTCTGGAGAAAGCTGAAGGTACGAGTTGCCAAACGTCAGCCTCGAAACCTTAATGACTTGGAGAGGATCTGCAAAGAGGACTGGGACAAAATCCTACCTGAGATGTGTGCAAACCTGGTTGCCAACTACAAGAAACGTCTGACCTCGGTGTTTGCCAACAAGGGTTTTGTCACCAAGTACTAAGTCGAAGGGGTCAACGAGTTATTTCACTCATTGATATGCAAATCAATTTATAACTTTTTTTACATGCTTTTTTCTTTTTTTTGTTATTCTGTCTCTCACTGTTAAATTACACCTACCATTAAATTTATAGACTGATCATTTCTTTGTCAGTGGGCAAATGTTCAAAATCTGCAAATATTTTTTTTTTCCCTCACTGTATATTACTTCTTTAATATTTATCCTTAAGTTAAAATTCCCAGGCAATGTGGATTCAAGATTTAAAACAAAACTAACCGGATGCAATCTAAATCTAAAACTAGACTAATTGGAATTTCTCACTTATTGGCAACAGGTTCTCAAAGTGATGGAAACTATGTTATACTGCCCAATTCAACATGATTATACGTGAATATACTAGTACATATACATGGAGATATAGATATGGCCTCTTAGCTAACCCTAATATTGTGGCTTCACATGAGAGCACGTTAGATAATGCAAAGATACATTGATTTCTGGTCTACAAGGGGTTTGGGTACATTTCATTATATCCATAATTAACAGAAATATTTAATTTCGTTATAAATGTTACATAATTGAAAATCTAGCTGAGGTTATTGCACACTGCATTTTAATTTAAACAATACTTAAATGTAAAATATACTAAATGTTAGTATACATTTCTTATCATTTATATAGCTCAAAATGTTAAATGCTCAATGACAATTACAAGGACAGCAACTGAATGGATGCTTGTCATAATCAAATCTCTTACCAAACATGTCACAAGACAACAGCATGAGATAAATTAGAGACCCACCATGGGGTACACTATACAGATGGCTTAAACACGTTCAGTGCATTTATATGGTATGTTATATCTGTTTACCTGACACTTATTTAAAATAAAGAAAGAACAAAAGAAAAAGTTCATATTGACAGTGCTCAGAAATTCACACACAAGATTGTATCACAGTTGGTAATATAAGAGGGGAAAAGATTAATATTAAAGAAATATGTGTTGAGCTACTCTGAATATCCATCAATGTGTTATTTTTACACAGTAGTAAGTGTAGTAAGTGAGAAGAAAAGATAATTATAAGCTATAAACACCATAACATGTAGTAACTATAAAAAAGCTATGATTAATAAGGTACACTGCATCTTCCCTTCCTCCAGTTAGTAGCTTATGATTGCAGTGATTGGCAATGAGGATGGTCCTGTGGGGACCTGCTTAGCGCTGTAGAGGTAACAAAATTCTCCTGCAGGAGAAGATCAGAAGCAGAAGGTCACCAATGGTACCCAGGTAAGACGTTAAACGATACCACTACGACTACTTACTGTTTGATGGCACAGGGCACTGCTGACACCATATCATGTTTGCCTTTCTTTAAATCTAGATTTATTGGCCCACATATAATTGATTGTATAAGCTGAGCTAGGTGTGTTGTGAAAGCACAGAACAAAAATATTAAGACTCCTCGTATGTTTAATGGGACAATATAGTCACCGAGACCACTTCAGCTCATTAAAGTAGTCTGGGTGCAGTGTCCCAGTCACACTCTGCTTGAGGACATCCAGCGTCAGAAAAATCACCATAGGAAAACATTGAAGCTTGCCGGGCATGCACATCAGCCCCCGCCACTGGATGATGTCGGAAGAGGTGCAGCGCTGACCCAGCACTGAGGGAGATGGAATCAGGTAAGTGTTACAAGGGTTTTTTAAACCTTTATGAGTCAGGGGAAGGTGTGCGAGGCAGGGGGGAGCCAGAGGGCTCTATACCGTAAGGAATATAACTTTGTATTCCTTACACTATAGAATCCCTTTAAGCATGTGAATGTTCCCTTAATTAATTTTCCACAATATATTAAGTCGCTGTAATAATCCTCACTTTGTAACCAAGGTACGTTATGGAAATCAGAACCATTTAGATCAAACACTGGTGGCTGATAAAAGGTCTAACTTCCTTAAATAGTGTGACACAATATTTCTTTTGGCAGGGGGTCAGCCATTCTCAACAGACATCATCACTAACTTATTAAAAGAAGTAGGAAAGACAAGCCAACTATTGAAATGTAGGAACCAGTAGAAAATAGCCCATGGCATGCTATTATTCCAGAGCTGCATCAAAGATCACGCAAAGGCTACAGCATAAAGAAAGGAATTTATTGTTTTCAGGTAATATATATACAGTAGAGGGGCATTATTTTTCAACTGATTCAGGTTACATCCTAGTTGACTTTGCCATAATAAAGCAATGGAAATAACTTTTCACTTAATCACTATATGCTGCATGATTGGCTAAGGATTAAAAATCCAATTAAAGCTTCTCTTGGCATGATAAGTTCAAGTGAGAGTTCTAAAACGTAAACTGAAAAGAATACTTTTTTAATATGATTCAGTGTGATAACACGGACAAGACAGCAAACTGATACATTAAAGTTATCATAGATCAAAAGAGTTACCTGACCTTAGTACTTCTAGCCCAGAATATGCACCCTGCAATTGAAGAATTTTCTTTGTTCATTGATAAAGAAGCTTAAGATATACAGACTTTTAAAGCAGCTTAGTAGTTGTGAATCTAAAGAATTTGTTATGTCTATTTTAAACGGGATCCATTACTAGTAAATGCTTTTTGCATCTTTAGCAAAAATACATAGTGGTATAGCTGCACAGATTTTTACAATGCAAAAACAAATGGGGTTGGATTTGCCTAGTAGAGTAAGGATTTACTCTGTTTACTGAAAAGCATCATAGTGGAGGAATTGCTATTCACTAAGCATTTACTGTTTTTACCTTTAATGTTTACTCTAACCCAGATGTCAGTGTTAAAACATTTAATTTTGTCAATTTATCTAGTCATTTCAATTCCTGGTTAATTTCTCTCACCAGCAACTATGTCACTGTGCATGTTTGCTTATGAGAAGGTCCTGTGATAATCTTAATGTCACTCTAACTACCACACTGAGTTATGTCCAGATAAACAAAATTGGGTAAAAATGACCAAATACTGACCACAATGGCAAATCTCATAATTGCTAAAGTGAATTACGGTTAGTCTAGTGCAAATCTGCAGCAATCACCCATATGCGTTCAGTGTCCAGATTAAAATCTATGCTTACATATCTAAATCTTATAATATTAATTATATAAAAGCCTATGTGGGTAAAAGGGACCCTCATATTACAATAAGAGAAGTTTAACAACTCAAGAGAATTAAGTTATGACTGTCAGAGCGTTCTGGTTGGCTGGATTACTATCTAACCAATTGGATTGATATTACATAGATATGATGTAATAGCTGACATAGCGTGGGAAAGCCTATATAAGAAATGTTTCACTATGAGAGCTGAGTCTGCCGCGAGCCCTGAAGGGGCGAAGAAGGATTCATTTTATTGTGTTCTGTTATTTTTATTCATATTTTTTTTTTTTGTAGTCAGAACTAATTTAATTGTAAAGAGTTGCGTTGCAGGATTTTAATCTGGACTTTTTGGGGGATGAGCATAAGAAAAGTTAGGAGAAAGAACTTCTGATGGTAAGTATAAATTTTATTTTACAGGTAATAGTTTTATAGGCACCCCTCATTATTATTAGGGTGACAGGGTAGATTAGTAGATATGGGTTAAATATGGGTGGCTTTGGGTAGACAGTGGCCCCTTCATTATCTTTTTAATGTCCCCATGCCCATGGGTGGGAAAAAGGTACTGAGAACTCTGTCCTCAGTAGATATGCCCCCACCTGCCACATGGCAGATGGGGGATTAGGGAGGTGTTAAAAGGTCTTATTTATTTACTTATTTATTTACAGCCATCACATTATTAACTCTTGCGCTGCCAAGGGTTTGTAATTATTTACCCCTTGGCAGCTAGCGCTATAAGTGAGCAAATTGTTTTCTATTACGTTTGGATTTTAGGCTGTCCAGCAGTGTTTGGTCCAACTGAAATCCAGACCAATTTCAAGCATGTTTGGGGTTTGGATTGCAAAATCTAAACCTTGTTAAGTAGTATAGACATCGTTGAATGGCAGGGCCATTTAAACTTTTTCGAATAACCCCGTAAATCTATATCAGCCTCTATTGTCAACATTAGCACCAATGATGAACAAAAAGATGTACTAGTGATATCAAAGATTATCTTTGTAGCCCTGAGCAAAGAATTAGTTACAAAGTAACATAAACAAATACATTATTTAAGTAAATAACACACAAATAATCAGTTTATTTGTATTAAAAGTTGTCAGTTGACAAGCTGTGTTGTTCACCCTACATGATTTGATTTTATCACATTTGTATGGTATACCATTCAGTATTAGTTTTTAACTATTTCTTATGCAATAGAAAAGAATGGGAACAGAGATTTACTTACATAGTAATGTGATTTACAGCTTGACGTGGTAAATATAAGATTACCCAAATTATACCAGTATAAAGAAACCAGCCACACATGGTAAACATTAAGCGATATAATCAAAAGCTTTGATTTTTATCAGTATACGAACACTAGCTTTATAGATTGTCAGAACGTTATCTTATGTTTCTCTTTGTTTTTAACCGTTGGTTGTTTTTTTTGTTACGTTTGTATTACTTTTGGGGACCCTGAAAAGCATGTCATGCTTTATAAATCAAATGATTCCCCAATATGATTCTGTTGTTGGAAATATGGATTCTCATGGGAATATGGAATAACTGGTTTTCACTGTTATAACATAAATCATATCCTGCAAAATTAAAGTGTTGTTACATACAAACATTTGTTTTACATATCATAGTAAGAAATGTATTGATGGGTGATATACTAGCACTATACACAATTATATGCTGAAATATGACTGACTTTATGATCTCAGTGTATATATTAATTAAATTCCATTACTTTGCATTCCTGTTGTAGCTTTTGACTAGTGAACAGACTTTTTAAAACACAACATTTTACTAAAATATTAAAAAATTATATATGTATCATTAAATGTAATTTAATATTTGCAGAATCATAAACTGTTAACAATACAGCCTGTCCTCATTAAAATATCTAATTTACTTTACATTTACTACCTTTTCAGAATATTCAACATTATATAGCACATTTATTACACATTAATAGCATTGCAGTATGAAGCATGTTATCCTATTCACTAAGCTGATGAACGTGGATATTTCTAGGCCAACTAAAATAAAATAGGGAAAAGGGTTGTGTTTTGCTGGGCAGCCAATACCATGCTTGTAGTTTTAAAAAAAAAATTGTAAATACCTTGACACAAATTCTCTATCAGAGTTTTATTTTTTTGCCAAAATCCTTCAACTCTAAACAGCTAAGCTATTTTGGGCAAAACTGTAGTATTCTACGTTTTTTCACAATTCTTGGTTTAAAGAATTGCCAATCATATGTCTTGTTATTTATTCATTTAAATAAGCCTATCTTTCAGAATCTGATTACATTTAAATTCTCAAAATTTGGAGACTTTATATCATAGGAGCCATGACAGGCTTATTTAAGACATTTACAGTATATTTACAAAGATGCAAGCATGTTATTGTCTGTTCAGCAAGCAGCTCTGGATATTCACAATGGAAGGAAGCCAAGCACTATTTTGCCTAGGTGATTAGGTTTATTTGGCATTAGCTGTTAGGAAATACTATGGATAATTATTTAAATCAGCTTCCCTGATGTGGGTCACTACCTCTTGAATAAAGCTTTGTACACACTCATCAATATGGATTGAAGCCTATTTAACTGCTTGGTTGGACAAAGAAATTGGGAATTCTGGAATATAATTTGTTAAATCTAAAAGAAAATTCCATCATGCTTATTTTTATGAAATGTATTTTTTGTATGGATACCTATACAGATGTTACTCCAACTGATCACTTGGCTGACTAAGCAAATGATAAATCACAATGAAAGGGAGGGGATGAATTGGTGTCTGCCAGGCCTTATCAAAGTATCCAACAGTTTAGAATTTTTTTTTCTCCAAAGATTTACATCTAGTAAAATAAATGCATTTTATCAAGGGAATACGCTCTTCTATTAGAAAAATGCACCATTAGAAAATGTATTGTCCCATCATTCTTGGTGCCTGTGGAGGAATAGGAAAAAACATATAATAATAATTCGGACCAGGGAATCCTGCTGTATATTGCAACATCATTTTTTGCTCTTTGTGATTACATTACAAGCAACTAAGTGTCTTTGGTTGCTTCATAGCAAAGGATATAAGATGGTTTGAGAGATAAAGCTACTAGACTAGGTGTCTGTTAGAGACTCTGTCAATGGAGAGCCACGGACTAACTGCCACAGCCATTATAAATATTTGATAATATTTGATAATATTGATTCATATTAGGGATGCTCTTATGAGTCATTCTCTTTCATTTAACAGTTAGTTAACAATATAAATATAACGTGAAAGTCATGGCGATAGTATAATCCCAAAACATTTTAGTAACTTAGTCATTTTTAAAAGAGTTGGGTAGGTCATCACTATTCTCATCTCTCAATGAAGTAGGTCTAGATGACCCATATTAAAAGAGGGAGACCTTCATTTCAAATGGGGGAGGCCTTTGCTATAGTAAACAAACTCTTAGGTGGCTCCCAAGCCAGCTTCAAACACAGAAAAGCAAGTGTGCAATTTCAGTCATACAACTTATAACACTGCATGGGGTCTTTGAAAAGCAAACTTTCTTTTTTCCTTTTATACATAATTATATTATTAGATTTTATTATAAAATAGTCTCCTTATTTTGATTACGCTAATCATCTAATTAATATTTTAATGTAAACCTAAACCAGGTGACATAATATAGTCGCCGGATACAAAATTATGTGGGGTACTAGGAGCAAATATCCAGGGAGAAAAAAAGAAAGATAAAAAAAAAAAAAAAGGCAAATGACAGAGTGTAAGCAATGCAAATACAACAAGTCTAAAAAGGCTAAAATGCTAACAAACAGTGTACATTTATTGAAAAGTCTTACAAACAAACACGCATAAAATTAGCAATAACAAATAATGTAATGTAAATAAAATTCTAGTCACAATAAATAAGTAAACCAGAAGCAAATAGTAGCTTCACAATATCCCACAGAAGGAGTAATATCAATGCTGAGTCCTGAGGTAAAATATCCTGGTTACAGTCTCTGTCATATCGCTGTTGCAAATAAAAGTTGCAAATGAAAGTTCACTGTGCTTTAAACAGTGGCACTGAAATGAATACAGTTCACAACAAAGTATCCAGAGAAAGTGGTAAGTTTTAGTCTAAATCATGTGACCACTGAGACACAATTTTAGTCAAAACATTACAGAACTCTTGATATTGCAACAGACAAGTACCTAGTCCTAAGAAGTCACAGTGAGAAAAATGTGACACGTAGTACATTTGGTAAACATTGCTTGAAATGGTAGTTGAAAATGTAATTTATTATTTCGTTATCATATTTGATGGGGAATTAAACTAAAAATTGGATATCATTAGGGAACAAGACAAAAAGAAATCACAAAAGTGCTTTATATGTGCAATCCTTTGTTTTCTCACACAAAAACAAGACATACAATAAATATGGTAATTCATTTTCCACCAGCACATCAACAAAGAAAATAAAATACTATGAATGTAACCCAATGGGGGCATCCGATATTGTGTAAGCTATCCAATAAACACAATAACTGAATTCATTCACAAATCACTCTGATTACACAGCTAACCCTATTGAATGTTTCAGAAGAAAGTCTGATAGAAATGACATAATTTGCATAAACAGGATCATATATGTCATGGTCACACAAACATTTTTTTATTAAAATATAGTGGTTTGGAAGGGATTAATAATACTTATTTTGACAAAACAACTTTTAATTTGTGGGCTATAGTATACCTCTTGTAGAAATAGTGTGTGTTATAAATGTTCAAATGTTCTTAATGGAAATGATACATACAGAGGCTTGGTTTATCAAGGAAAAATAATATATTCTGAGTGCAAAGTGCTGAATGTTATGAGCTATTCTATTGGTTTCCATAGTGATGGGGCCTTTTCTAGCACTTTACCCCAGAATAGCACATGTTTCTGTCTTAAAAAAATCTATCCGCTAGTATCTGGCAACACCACCCCATAGTCATAATTCCACCAACTTTACCCTTAAGTTTACTTAAAAATAACAGCTTTAAATATTCTTTAATGTTTAACTCAATTACTTTATTAAGAAAATGACTGATATTCACTGGGAAAAAACACAGACTGTTTGAAAGGATTTACCACTAGTGTCCTTTTATGTATGGTCTTGAAACATGTTCTTTTGATTAACCTGCAGTACATGGCTCCTGTTCTGCAGATACCAAGCTTTAGGACACATTTCATTTCACGTACAATACATTGCTCATAACTCTGTCTTAAGGTTGTCAAAATGTAAAAGTAATAGCAATTTGCAATGGCTGCCATGACTTGAAAGATAATCATTAAAAGGAAAATAATACAGTATCATTTCAAAGGAAAGATGGGTGAAAGTTGATACTGGAAAGGGCAGCTGTTTCAGATTTCCAGCCACACATGCAAACTTTCTTTAATACTATGTATACATTGAATTTAGGACTCAGTACAGAGTTTATTCCCAAATTATGGAATAATAAATGCATCATTCTATGTGTGCTCAGTGTTCACTTCTTTAGACATTCAATCTTATATAATTTCATGGACAGAAAGAGCCAAGGCAAAATCTAAACATAAATATAGTTTTATACTTAATGTTTTGCAATATAACGATGGTGGATGGTATTAGTAGACAGATTTGCAACTACTTCCTGTTTTAGAAATACAGGGGATCCTCCTGCTCTTTTATCTATCTCTTTAGTATTAGCACTGACAGGGATATTCACAAAACTCAACGCCCTGTACAGAATAGGAAAAATCACTGCTGTACATAACATTTGGAATGCAAAATCCAGACATGTTTTGCGCAATTTAACAATAGCCGAATCTACAGAGTATTATCTAAATGAATATGAATATGGTCTGGATTTCAGCTGTACTGAACATTGCTAGATGGCGGAAATCCAGACATTTGTTGTTTAACTCCGGCCCTGGATGCTTCAAATCTAGGCCTGAATTTTAAAAATCCCAAATACTTGCCCAGTGACAGCGCTAGCAGCCAACAGAGAATAGTTAAAAAAAACACTCAGTGGTACTAGTGATAACCATTTGGCAGCTGGCCAGTGATTGCAATTAATAGTTGAAATGTAAAAAATGGTCTATGGGGGTCAATACAAATCTCATTTTACGAAAAAGGTAACTTCGAATATCCTTTGTGCCCCCTCCTAACACTCCTAACATGTGGTGTGTGTGGGGGGGGGGGGGGGGGGGGCACATCTCTTAAACATGTGGCCCACAAAATAACGTGGGGATCCTTATCTATATTTAATTGAAATAATTGGGTGGGTGGAGAGATCATTATCTACTCCCCTGCCCCAAACCTATGGCCAGTGGGTGGTGGCAACTAAAAAATAAATTGGGGGGACATTTTAATGTCTTTCCTTGTCCCCACCCTGGTCAGCAGGTGAGAGCTACTTACTATATGGTGGGAGGAAATTGTGTCCCCTTAGTCCTCACCCTTAGGTGACATGTTGGGGCTATGCGTTTAATAAAGAGAGGGAGTTAATGTCCCCTAGTGTAAAAATAAACAATGAAGATGGACATACCATTGTTTAATCCTTCAATTGTCCTTAAACGTCCCCCCGGGTGGTAGGGGTTCCCAAGCTCCTAGTCACCACCCATTGAAAAAATGCTACACTTCATTACTCCAATAATAGTGTGGTGGAGGCAATAAAATTAATACTTGTAAAAAAATAAATTATACTTACAAATAGAAGTCTTCTTTTTTATTAAATCTGCTTCTATTCAGCCTCCCAAAAAAAGCTAAAAAAAAAAAACGAATTCCTGTCACTACTAATGAAAACAATAAAAAAGGAACAAAAAAATAAAAAATGCAATGCAAAATCAAAAATATCCGTATAAATCCTGCAAGGCCAAATCCTGCAGGCCAATAGCACTGAAATGATCACTTACTTGTCCAGATATTTTTTTTTTATTTGCTTTGTGAATATCCTGAATCCTATATCTTATATTTGGATGTGAAAGCACTGATTTTAATCCAGACACTGAATGCATCCAGTCATTTTGTACATATTCAGTTGGCTGAACTAGTGTAAGCACGCGCTTATTTCAAGCAAATAAAATAAAATCCTCCTGTATATCTATAGACAAATTAAGCTTTAACCCCTTAAGGACCAAACTTCTGGAATAAAAGGGAATCATGACATGTCACACATGTCATGTGTCCTTAAGGGGTTAAATAGAAGGTCCAAGTTAAATACACACCATGACCTGCCACTAGGCCTTTTTTTCCTTTATTCAGATCCGTTTACTTGTTGGTTTTTTGCTTTCTGACTGCTGACTGTTTCAAATTGAATGTCAAGGAGCATTATTTAATAGCCAGTCAGCATCAATAAGGCTATCATGGATCGCTTTAAGTATTTTTTCTTTGGCTTAAGTTTCTATATTTTATTAAACACTCGACTGCTGGTAAATAGCTTGTATATAGGCTAGTTTCAAGCAGATGACTTGAACTATCGCTCATCCTAATGCCAGTTGGTGTTTAGTTGATAGATTCCAAATATTGAAGAACCTAGCAGTTTAATTCAGAAGCATTTAAAAGATAAATGGTGAAATATCTGTGGAAAAAAAATAAGTTTACTAATTATAAAGTAAATAATTATTAATTTAAACTTGGGAGTATTTATTTCTGTTAGATATTGTAACTGCACAATCAGAACCCAACTTCACAATTACAAAAGGCTGTATTACATAAAAGATTATGGAATATGTACACCAAGCATTTCAAACTTGCGGCCCACGGGCCGCATGCGCCCCACAATGGACATCTTTGCGGCCTGGCGAGTCTGTCAGTGAGTGTGTGTGTGTATGTGTGTGTCAGTGAGTGTGTGTGTTGGTCAGTGTTGCATTGGCTGTGACTGGAAAGTGGAGTACCTGGAGGTGCATGGAGGCACGCAACGCCACGTCACATTCCGACATGGCATTGATGTGCTCCACCTTCACAGGGTTTCAAGAAGAAGCGGGAGAATCAGATTTGGCACAGGGTGCAGACGGCGCCATTTGGGGTATAGCAGAGGCCCGACTCCGGAGTTACATAAAAATGTAAGGTTTTTTTTTTGCGCCCACATAAACTTAAACCTTGTTTATGTGGCCCATGCTAGACTTTGAGTTTGACATGCTTGATGTACACGGATAAGAAAAGGATATTGCCCATTTATGAATCATTGGAATGTCTTCACTAGATGAGTGCAAGCTCAGGTGAACCATTTTCCCCGAAAATATTGTTTTCTAGTTTCAGCCATATCTCGGTTTAGCTCTGCAGAATTTTGGAACTAAAAAACTGATTCTGGACCCAAATAAGACAAACTAAAAGGGCTCGAAAGTGGGTCAGTTAGTGTACTGTAAAATATTATTCATGTATTTTCTCGCTATTTGGCTTAGAGATGAAGTGAAAATTAGAAAACCAATATAGACAAAAAGGAGTAGCAGTAAAAAAATAAATCTATATTTATATATGATATATTTATTAAGTAAAATCTATATTTATATATGATATATTTATTAAGTATATAATATATAAATATAGATTAATTTTTACTGCTCCACTTTTTTCCCTCTACTGCTTACTTCTCAATTAAACTGTGAATTCAATCAAAATATAGGAACCGTGACAGTAGCAGTCAATGTACAATGATGTATTGGCATTGTGATAACTTTGCAGTGCCCTTTGTTGACAGAACAGGAATTTACATAATGCTGGTATGCAAATTAGTGCAACCAAACAAGTAGTTGAATGTATATATTGTTGCTATTTATTGTGCTTGAAAAGTTGTTTGTATTATAAATTTCATGTATTAATTATAATTGCTTGCTCTCCAGTGTTCTGTATATTTGTATTGAAATGGTTTTCACCACATGTTTAAGGATTAGTAACCAAAGGCTGGTCCTTGCTCAAAATACAGCATTGTCTCTTAATTCCATTGGGAACTGTGACCTGTCTAGTTTGCTCAGGGAATACAGTAGAATAGTTTTCCCTGCTTGCTGGCTGCACTATTTTCTGATCCCATAAACAAATCAAAAAAGACCTAGGCATGAGAGCGACAAATGTTTTTGTAAAGGCAGTAGTTGGAAACAGGACAGGCAAAAGGGTCCATAATTCCTTGGGAGACTGAGGCACAGGAAGAGGGGTCCATACCTGACTTGGAGGACAAGCCATTCTGGAGGCCAGCCCAGCTGGGGTTGCTGTAGCTGCTGTCTTGACCAACAGTCTCAGTAACGGTCTTCGTTGGTAGACCCCCATCCCTGGTGACGTTTCATCTCAGTAACTGTCTCTTAGCCATCACTCATCCTTTTTTTCTCCTCAGTCATGAACTTTTGGGGGCATCTGAGTCTAGTCTACACATTAAAACTGCATTACAGTCTTGGGAACCAAATCACAGGCAAGACATGACCGTACTACTACTATTCAAAGACTTACAGCATTAATCAAATAAATTCAATATTTCAATTATGGAAAAAAAACTGCAATGCATTGTATTGTATATTTGTATATCTAAATGAAATATTGAAAAAATTTTTAGAAACGTATTCAGGTATAGACTATTTAAGGCATAAGTAGGGTATACTTTAAGAAAATATGTAGCCTAGAGAGGGATGAGAGATTCCACAGGACATAATTGGAATGACTTATGAGTTTTTTCGTGCTTCTGGATAAATAAGTTACAGCTAGTAAAGATTTAATTTGATGATCTTTCAACAAGTACTATATTTACTGAAAACACATGATGGTGACCGAAGTTAGGAAAACAAATATCAGGTTGGGTTAAACTGGTGAGAAAGTGGTTAATTGGCATGGTGGCAGGCTTATGTAATGTATGATACTGTAATTAAACCAGCATTATTTTTGCCTAGGTTAGGTGTTTTGGAAAAAAATAAATTATATGTTGTGACCTAATATGTTCAGATGAGTGCAGTTCTCATATATATATATATATATATATATATATATATATATATATATATATATATATATATATATATATATATATATATATATATTTTAAGTAGAGATTGTAGCTGTATTAGTTTAAAAAATTATGTTAGTCCAATAAAAAAGGCATTACAAGATACACATTTTATCTGTTTTTACATATATATATATATATATATACATATATATATATATATATGTAAAAACAGATAAAATGACTAACATAATTTTTTAAACTAATACGGCTAGAATATCTACTTAAACACTATATATATATATATATATATATATATATATATATACATATATAAACATAAATAATAAATTATATTATGTATCAATTGAGAATTATATAATTTAATGTTTGTCCTATACATGAGAGCTATACATATTTATAAATATAAGTATTAGGCATAAAGTATATATCTAGTACAAATTACAAATACCTATTATAAAATAATTCTGATCCAATTATAATCAGCAATCATGAGATCCCATTAATTTTCTCGCCATATAAAAACATTTAATTTTTCTTGTTAAGTTTATATTTCTGTTACATTGTTTTTCTGTTTTCTGATAATAATTTGTAAATTAATTTTGAGGGGGTGAATGTAAAAGATATATTTCTCACAGTTAATTCCAAGCAACTGACAAAGCTTCCCTTTCCTTATTCTGTATAAATTAAGTATTGCAATGTGATTTATTATATACAGTATCCTGGAAAGAAATACGATGCTGATAAGTTCTGACAAGCAAAAATGTATTATTAATGAAATAATGACATTGCCAGTATCCGGAAAACAAGCTGATTGTATGGAGTTTATTGTTTGTGTTTCCTATACAGATTTACTTGTTCGGTGCAGAGCTCACACCGGTTTTAGATAGGTCATTATACCAAACTTGGCATTTGGGATCATCATCATTATGCGAGGAGCTACATGTAGGCACTTATTCACGAGGACTCAACTAAATTACTGAGCAGTAATGCTTATTTTTAACATTGACAATCTGGTTTAGTGTTGCTGTTTCTTCTGAACTGCATTGTTCCTCTATACATTTTATACAAATCATGCCAAGTCAAGTCTCGACCTCTTTATTTTGAAATATTTTTTAAAAAGTGCATAAAAAATAAACACAATTAAAACACATTTTGCTTTCTTTATGAAACATTTGTTTCATACTTTACAATACACATACATAATCATAACTTTATTTATTTGAAGACTAACAGCCTTCCTGTTTTGTGCAACATGGTACACAGCAGCTGTGTTTCTATACCAACCCTTAACTCTTTCCTAACATTAGAGCGTGCTTTGCCATCCTACAAATGGAGGACTTTAACAAATGGGTCCTCCCTCCAACCCTAATGCTACACTCTGCAGCGCTTTTCATTGGGGGACATGCCCGACAACTTAGGCAGAAATTCCAGAGAATTTAGTTTGCAAGCATTATATATGACCCTGTAACTTTTTAAAACCTCATAGTCCCTGTGTATGAGGGGTACTGTTGTACTCGTGAGACATCGATGAACACAAATACGAGTGTTTTAGAGCAGTAAAACGTAAAATGACAATGATATCATCAGTGAAAATGTGGTTTTAAAACAAATATGAACACTAAATTTGGCCAGGGTTTGTAAATAGGTGACTACTGAAAAAGACTGGACATACCCCATTTTGAATACCCTTGGCCAGGGGTAGGCAACCTTCGGCTCTACAGATGTTTTGGACTACATCTCCCATAATGCTTTTACAGCCATATTGCTGGCAAAGCATCAAGGGAGATGTAGTCCACAACATCTGTAGAGCCGAAGGTTGCCTACCCCTGCCCTTGGCTATCTACTTTTGCTAATATTATATGATAATTAGGATCATTTTCATTCCTAGTCTACCATACAGTCTCAAAGGCAACATGCATCCAGCATACCAATCTGGCAAATTTCAATGTGCAAAAACTGAAATGTGCAAACTCTTTATGTGACCATGTAACTTTCCAATACACTATAAAACCTGTACACCGGGGGAGGCGGGGACAGGAGAGGGGAGGGGCATCATTGTAATCATGGGGCATCACAGCATACAAATATGTGTATTTTAATGCAGAATAAGCTAACAGAATTATGACATTTATAGTTAAAATGCCATGCAGAACTTAAAAAATAACATTTATTCCTGTCTCACACTTTTTTACAATTTGTTTGTATTAAATTATGTTTCATATATAAATATTTGATGCTCAAAATCTAGGTTTTATTTTGGTTCAGAACTTGGACAATTACCTCCGTCCTTAAGGGGTTAAAATATATTACACAAATATAAAAAATATAATATATTACAAAACTTAATAAGATTAAGCAGTAGTACAAATTATATACAAAGTGAGTGAAAAAAATTGAATAACAAAGCAACATTGATAAAGAAGCAAAAACAGGATGCAAAGTATATAATTACTCTATAGCATTACAGATGTTTTAAAGGGACACTGTAGGCACCCAGAGCGCTTCAGCTTATTGAAGTGGTCTGTGTGCTGTGTCCCCTTTGCACCTAGTGCTGCAATGTAAAACACACTGGAAGCGCTTGCGGAATCCAAACAGACTTTTGGTCCGTTATCTGACACTAGACGTCCTCACGCTCTGCATGAGAGCCTCCAGCATCATATTTTTCCCCATAGGAAAGCCATTGCCGCGCATGTGCATTAGGACTCCCCTGCCGGCTGACGTAGGCGGGGGAGGAGCTAAATTCAGGTAAGTGGCTGAAGGAGTTTTAACCCCTTCAGCAACACAGGGGCAGGGGGGACCTATTAACCCTATAGTACCAGGACAACAGTTTTGTTTTCCTGGCACTATAGGATCCCTTTAATAAAAGCATGTTTGAGTGTTGACTGCCTTGAACACTTACCTTCATCCCATAGATTAACGCAACTCTGCCCAAACATATGTACCTATGAGTTCTGGCGCAGCCGAACTGTTGTAATAAAGCAAAAATTCAGTGGACTCCTTAAAATCTTGCATTAGATCAGTGTCTTTTTGTGGTTTCATGACCTATTAGTGTATTATATTGTGTTGCTCAAACTGTTACTGACCTTGGCTTCTATAATATGTACCCCGATCCCTGTTTTCTCTGACTTTGCTTGATATCACATTATTTTGTAATCTGCTTTCCCTGACTAGCACATCGCTATATTTACCAGCTCTGACATTATTGACCTCAGCTTACTCTGATTATTCTACCTATTTGCATGTTCCATATTTTTCACCTTTCTTTTGCACCAAATCCCATTGCGTCACTTCCTGTGACATATACTTGATAATGCTAGGCATCAGGTGGTTTCATTGGTGGGAGTGGTTTGATTCACAGTTAATGTTGGTGGGAGTGGTTCAGCTTAATATTCTGTTCGTTCCAGAGGGCAAGAATGACCAGAGTTCGTATTGCACATAGAAATATATCATATAATGAAAAGAAAATATATTAAAATCAAAGAAGAGCAAATATATGTATTCAAAACGTGTTCTAGCTAACAGACATATGAATAGAATAGGTGATGCATTATATAACAGGATGACATCTAGTAAGATCGATATAATTATAAAAATATAATCATAAAAACAGACTTGTGCATTGTGGTGGAAAAAACAGAGAGAGGGGGGCGGAGCCTGACCGCTGAACAGATCAGACGTGTGTCGTCTGAGCTCTGGGATCTGGGCCAGAGAATCGGAGCCAACTCCGTGCCACCAGCAGCCACCGACCCAAACTGACTCCCAAACTGTCCACAAGATGAAGGGGCACACGGCGATACCACTCACGAACCGGTACGGCACTGGAGTAACCCGATTAGGGCCTGGGGCCTATTTGAGCTTGAGCCGGGGAGAGACGGCCGCTCCCCCGGGTCTCCGAACGGCGTCCTGCTGTCCCCCCCCCCTTGGACCGGTGGGGGTTATCCCGGTCCCCACGGGCGACCACCGCAGACAATAGATAACTGTCGAGCCCACACACGAACCCAGCCCAGTGGCATTCCAAGATGGCGGATAGCACGCAGCCACATGGATACACAAAGAGCAACTCACCACGATATGCGGGGCTACCCAGGCGGCAGAGCCAACTTACAGGCTTCACAAGTCACCAAGACAAGCCAACAACACACCCTAAGCGGCTACAAGCACCAGCAAGGGAACACGAGCGGAGAGACCAAAGGCGGGAAAAGAGGGGGTTCCCCCTGGGTACCCATGACGCACGGACCATGCGACCTCGCCATGCAAGCCTATTCAAGCCGGAGACATCTAGAAGCCTTTACCCCAAACGTCAACCACAGGCGTGGAGCACCCGAGGGCACAGAGGGAGACTCCACACGGGAACCCTCGGCAGCCCCTACACGGAAAAGATCGCGACCCTCGTCAGAAGCACCCGACACTGCGATCCACTGAAGCAGACCCCCAGGATGACCCAAGGCCCCGAGGAGGGCTTACTGGAACTCTGCCACCGGGCCTACTGCAGCCATCTATGCCCACTCCCAAGCCGAGGCATCGGCTAATACTGGACGCTACCTCTGAACTCTATGATGGACACTTGAAACGCTGCTCCAGGCCTACACACACAGAAACAACGGACGGAACCCACAGACCCACATACACCCTAATTCACCTGTCAATTATGCAGCGCAACCAGTAGGTAGTGTAACTCACAACCGCATAACATGACACAGCACCAGGCAGACGCATACTACCACAGACGATACTACTGCACACAAGCCCTGACAAACACCCCTATAACAACGTGTAGACCTCCACACACTTCAAGGTGGCACCCGAGGCAGACCAAGCTAGAAATCAACCGTTCAGTCCAAACGACGCATTAGAGACCAAACATTAACGCGACTATAGCCTGCAAACACTAAACCTGATTAAGCTGACTAAGCCTTGATTAAGCCTGCAAACACTTAACTTGACTAAGCTGGACAAACACCAAAGAAGCAAATTGTAATTCTAAGCTATGCCTGTATTACACTTAAACATTATCATTATATAAAAATTGTGCAGACCTTCTATGTGCCATATGTAAAATGTACGGTGACATTGTGTTTGTGACTGCTGTTGTGACACCACAGCTCTTTTGTGACTCCTTGCACACAAAAATAAAGAATTAAAAAAAAACAAAAAAACAGAGAGAGATGTGGAATATAGGAGAAATAAAAATTATGATATAGTATTAAAACTTTAAAATATAAATATATATAAAAAAAGGTTATATATAAAGTACCCTATTAGTGCATAATTGTATAAAACACTGTAGCGAAAGCCACTTCGCCGCTGTGTTTTGGAGGGGGCTGCTTGCCCGCCTCTTACCGTGTGACTACGGTCCCTGGGCGATTTGGCCCTTTATGCACGGTATTTGGGCATACTGTGTTTTATCGTGCGGCTACTGGCCCTTTAAGCACAGTGAATGGACTTTTATTGTACTGTGCTGGCCTTTTAAAAACAGTGTATGGACATACTGAAACTTTTTGGACACTTCCTCTTCCCCTCCCCCGGATCCATTGTTCTCCAGCAGGGTGTTGTCCCAGGGACAAGGAAAAGCCATGCTTGCAAGTGAAAACAAAGGACTTCGACCTAACCGTTAAACCCCTGAACCTATTCAAGTGAATTTTGGATATGTTTGTCCCCAAGTTATACTGGTTAAAATAATATAAGTTTTATGTATGTACGATGTTAACTCACAAAGTTATAAAAATGTATAAAAAGTGTAACTTTTCAGCTTGGAGATAATTGAGTAGATACAGTAATTGACTCAATTATCTCCTAAGCAGAGGGGAGGAATATGCTGGGTGTGTTTCTATTGTCCCATTGTGTCTGATTGGCTGCTGTACTTGCATTGTATGTGTTGTAATGTGTTTATTGGTTGTTCTGCAAAACCCTGTGAGCAGTACTAGGTTTTGTGGATTGTGAATAAAAAGGGCTGCAAGCTAGCAGCCAGAGAGTTCTATTTTTACCCTCAACTTGAGTCCTGTCTCTTATTGGGGGAATCTGCTACAAGGGATTGCTATGCTAGGCATATTCCCTTGCTATAATCACTGAGCTCTTGTAAGAGCTTGTTCCTGCTTCGTTCTGAAGGGAGATAGCTGCAGCCTGCGGTGCTTATGGTGTCTGGTGGAGTGCTTGGAGTCCTCTGGAAGCGCTAGGAGCATCTTTCAACGGAGGTACCCAGTCGGGGTGCCAGGCGATCCGTTACATTGGTGGCAAGCGGTGGGATGGCGTCCTAGTGCGAGGAGAAGCAGCTCAGAGACACCGGTAACTTGTGGAGTTGTGCAGCGTCCCTATCTTCAGCAACATAATGGAACCAGCAGTGGCTACAGCAAGCATGGCGTATAGCTACTCCGTACTAGAGTTTGGCACGATGGTAGGGTTGCGCCTGAAGTTTTACGGACCCAATCCAGAGGAGAAATACGTGCGGTTTGTGTGGGACATGGTGACCCGGAACCTACAACACAGGGCGTTGAGGGAAGGCCAGTGGGCACGTTGGGAGAAACTCCAGCCACAGGTAGAGTGGGACGAGGAAGAAACCGAGGTGGCCGGTGGAGATGGGACCGAGGTCTCTCTACCGGCCCTACAGGGATGCTGGGCACCCGGCCCAGATCCCCAGCGGCAGTATGTTTTACAGGGAGGGGAGACAGTCGGTCTCACTCCCCAGCGGCAGAATGTGTTATTGGAGGAAGAGACAACCGGTCTCCCTCCCCAACAGCAACCAGAGGTACCCGAGGTAGAGGACCTCATAGACTGGTCCTGGGAGGACCCTCTGCAGGCAGGTGGAGATGGGACCGAGATCTCTCCACCGGCCCTACAGGGATGCTGGGCAACCGGCCCAGATCCCCAACTAGAGCTGGAGTTACAGAAAGTGGAGAGCATCGACCTCCCCCCCCAGCAGCAGCCGGAGTACCAGGGGGAGGTAAGTGATATTTCTCCTCCCCAGTCAACTCCTTTGTTCCCTGACCCCCCAGCAGAAGAGCTGGCAACTGGGCAGAGCGCCGCTGGCCTCTGTCCTCCCTTGTTTCCTTCCCCTGAGCCTGACTTTCTACAGGCTGCCTCAGCGGAAGAGCTGGCAACTGGGCAGAGCGCCGCTGGCCTCTGTCCTTCCTTTTTTCCTTACCCTGAGACTACCCCAGCTCTGACCCCGGAGCAGAGCACATCGGGCATCTGGCCCCCAAGTACTCACAGCCATTTGCCCAGCAAGGCCGAGGGTGCCACAGTTTCACCCCACAACTTGGGACCTACAGGCCAGTATGACTTATTGTTGGGGGGCTATTCTGTGAATTCTTTATTGTGGGGGGGCTACACTGCTAAATTTGTTTTGTGGGTGGGCTACTCTGCTAATTTTGTTTTATGGGTGGGCTGCCCGACTAATCTAGGTACTGACCGGCAGAAGGTCAGGTACCTGTTTAGTCTACCCCCGAATGGGAAGATATGTAGCGAAAGCCACTTCGCCGCTGTGTTTTGGAGGGGGCTGCTTGCCCGCCTCTTACCGTGTGACTACGGTCCCTGGGCGATTTGGCCCTTTATGCACGGTATTTGGGCATACTGTGTTTTATCGTGCGGCTACTGGCCCTTTAAGCACAGTGAATGGACTTTTATTGTACTGTGCTGGCCTTTTAAAAACAGTGTATGGACATACTGAAACTTTTTGGACACTTCCTCTTCCCCTCCCCCGGATCCATTGTTCTCCAGCAGGGTGTTGTCCCAGGGACAAGGAAAAGCCATGCTTGCAAGTGAAAACAAAGGACTTCGACCTAACCGTTAAACCCCTGAACCTATTCAAGTGAATTTTGGATATGTTTGTCCCCAAGTTATACTGGTTAAAATAATATAAGTTTTATGTATGTACGATGTTAACTCACAAAGTTATAAAAATGTATAAAAAGTGTAACTTTTCAGCTTGGAGATAATTGAGTAGATACAGTAATTGACTCAATTATCTCCTAAGCAGAGGGGAGGAATATGCTGGGTGTGTTTCTATTGTCCCATTGTGTCTGATTGGCTGCTGTACTTGCATTGTATGTGTTGTAATGTGTTTATTGGTTGTTCTGCAAAACCCTGTGAGCAGTACTAGGTTTTGTGGATTGTGAATAAAAAGGGCTGCAAGCTAGCAGCCAGAGAGTTCTATTTTTACCCTCAACTTGAGTCCTGTCTCTTATTGGGGGAATCTGCTACAAGGGATTGCTATGCTAGGCATATTCCCTTGCTATAATCACTGAGCTCTTGTAAGAGCTTGTTCCTGCTTCGTTCTGAAGGGAGATAGCTGCAGCCTGCGGTGCTTATGGTGTCTGGTGGAGTGCTTGGAGTCCTCTGGAAGCGCTAGGAGCATCTTTCAACGGAGGTACCCAGTCGGGGTGCCAGGCGATCCGTTACAAACACTATTAATCTCAAAGTCAATATTAAGACCCATAGGTGTTAAGGTCCGCATTTCGAAAATCCATTTTACCTCTTGGGTATTTAATTTTTTTGGTAGGTCACCTACTCTCCAGTGCAAATGTACTTTTTCTATTGCATAAAATTCTAGAAATCTCGGATCTGATCCGTGTTTCTCAAGAAAGTGTTTTGATACACTGTGGTTAATGAACTCTTTTTTTAATATTTCTTATATGTTCACTAATTCAGATTTTTATAAGTCTTGATGTTTTTCCAATATATTGATATCCACATGTGCAATTCAGTAGATATATTACATTACTTGAATGGCATGTAATGAAAGATTTAATTTTAACGGATGAACTACATTTTGTTACATTTTAATTTGATATATTTGTATTCTTACATGCATTGCGCATACCACAGTGAAAGAAACCATTTTGACTTTGTGACCAATTGGTTAAAAAGCTATTATTATTCAAAACCTCTTTTTCTAAAAAGCTATTTGTCACACGTAATTAGGAGATAGTCATCTTCCCACTTTTTAAATTCTGACAAGACTCATTGAATCTTGAAGATATAAGGAACAACCTTTTACCAGTGGTTGGAGATGAAAGTCAGTATACTGTGACAGAGGGGATAGTACAGAATTGATGCCCGATATTATTGGGCGACCTGGAGGATTGACATAGTCTTTGTGTAATTTAGGTAGTATGTAAATTACTGGTATCCTTGGGTGTTAAAATAATGAAAATTATCTGTTATTTAAAATATCACTCTCTAATCCCTTCTATAAAAATGTTTCATACATTATTTTAATGTCAATGGTGGGATCTTTTTTTTCAAGTTTTTCATCTTTAGGTTGTTTTTCAATCTCTTGTAGGTATTTTTCCTTATCCATTATTACCTCATCCCCCCTCCTTGTCCCTTTTTTTTCTCTTCAAAAGATAAATTTTGGCAATATTTGTAAAGGGGTTTTATCTTATAAATTTTCTCCAAACATGCTCAATCGAAGACTTTCATGTTATCAGATTTCAAGAACAAGGGATAAAAATTTGACTTCCTTTTAAAAATTTTAAAATTTTAATGTGCGATACTTGGGGTAACATTGTTTAGAATTGGCTCAAGTTCCAACTTGGGTTCCAATTCTTTTCTTTTAAAAAAAAATTGAGACGCTGGAGTTCTGTAGCAGTGCCGAGTTCCTATTGGAAATTCCATCTAACACTTTGACACTCATTATGCAAGTTTTGCTTTTAATTTAATCCTATTTGACTTTCTATTACCCTTTTACCTTTTTACCTTAGTATTTTAGTCATACTTGAGTAAAAGGTACTACTTTTTCTTATGGGGAGTGTGGTCTTTGGCAATCTTTGGCTTAGAAAAGTTACATTTCACAGGACTCCAAAAATATGTACACTTATACATCAACAAGGCCCCAGTCACATTTGATAGGCTCAAGGAGCTTGCTCCTCTTACCAACAGGGATTACTTTAGGTACCTACAAATACTTGATTTTGTGACCAAGATGGAGGTATGAGCAGCAGTGGCCCACCCACTGACATTCTTTGGAAAAATATGCTTTCAGGAGAAACAACCAAAAGGTCTCATATCTCTCCTGTACAGCCATCTTAGTGTAGAATCTAATGAGTGGGGAAGCCTTAGATATACCGACCTATGTGAGGCCAACCTGGGCGAGGTGCTAGAGGGCACAGATTGGCAGGATATCTGTGAAGCATGCGCTCAATCCTCCAACTGCGTAACCAAGAGCAATCGTTCAAGACACTATTTTGGTGGTAGATCACCCCAGTCAAACAACACTGCATGAAACTTAGCCACACAGATACCTGCTGGAGATCCTGTGGTGAAAAGGGAAACTACATACATATATGGTGGAGATGTCCCACAATCAGTTTTTTCTAAAAGGGAGTGGTAGAGCTGGGTTCCAAAATGTTACAGAGGGAACTAGATCTCACCCATGGGCATGCTTACTATCCAAGCCTACTGATGGACTCTCCCGCCATGAACAGAAATTACTCAATATGGTTACTTGGCTGCCAGGTGAGCTCTAGCACAGAAAAGGTTGAACACTACCTCTTATTTGTAGTAGCCAAGATAAAAGACAACTACCTTATGGATTAGCTGATGTCATATGTCTGCAACTCTATTATAACCTTTCAGAAGGTTTGGGACCTGTGGGAGCATTATGCAGGATTGTAGGGTAATCTATCAGGAGAACGGTAGTGGGGGTCGAACACAAAACACCACTACCCATGCTGTGGGATTCTTTTTCCTAATTTTTCCTTTAATTTTCTTTACCTTCCTTTTTTTATACTGTACCAGTGTCTTCTATATTGTATAACTGTATAACCGTATAAATTTAGCTTCTACGCCATATCTATATACGCTGACCTGGCTGGAGGGCTCACTATACTGTTAGTCCATGCTTCACTGATTCCTGAGGTCTGCCACTCTACAGTCTTGCACTTCTTTTGTTTCTAATTGTCTTTAATTCCCAAAACTCCATGCAAACCTAGACCAAACACTATGCCTGTCTCAAAATAGAGAATAAAAATAAAAAGAAAACATGACAACTTTAGTGGTGGTACATAAGAAATTGAGCAAAATATATACGTACCAATATTCATACTGTTGCATTTTTTCTTGTTTTTTTTTCTATTATTTTATTTATTCTTTTTTAAATAAAAAAATCCTGACGGCTTGACTTACTCTTAACACAAAAGAGTACACTACTTGATGTATTTTAACCAATTTTGTTCCGATACGTGGATCCTGCATGATTATACAATTATATGTTTAGTACTGCATTGTATATTGTATTGTGTATACCATTGTGCTTTTTCCTCTCTCAATGTACTATTTTATTGACTGTTGTCATTGCAAAAGAAAAAGAATAAAAAAATAAATAAATGAAAGTTATATTTCAGTTGCCAAGATTAATTATCCCCAATATATTAGTCAAAATTATCATATAGAAGTGCAAGCTGAATACATAGACAGAGGACAAAAGTATGGCCTCAATACTGCATTCAGTTTTTAAATAGTTTTAGTTATGTAAAAGCACAGTGAATGTCCATGTTTAAAACTGGCATCAACCATGGATGTTTCATAATGAAAGGACACATGTAAATCTAATAGAAGCATCTGGGTTTAGTAAAATAATTGTGGAAAATGCTGCACAGCTGCCATTTTTTTAGTGACCCCTGTCATTGGTGGTGCCCCCCTTGCAGATTTCCTTCATTCTAGTAGCAATCATGATTGGCAGATTGTTATGGTACTTTTTGAAAGTAAACCAAAATGTTCAAATGTCTATCTGTTCCTGTCCAAATCAATAAAATGAAATTGCGTATATACGCTGAAGTAATTAAGTCTGACACACAAGGTTCAGGTTAAAATAACTTCGAGAAAGTTTATTGGCAAGTGAAGTAAAAGCGGGCGCGCAGGCCCTTTTAAGAGGCATTTTGCGTCATCATTGATTATTAGAATATCGGCAAATAAACATCATCAATTGGATTAATTGTTAAGTGTCGGGGTTAGTGTCTTACCTATTGGTTCGAAAAATTAAGAGGTTAGTCCCGTGCCCACCCATCAGAGGTGGGATTATTCTGGACACGGGTGGGGATAAGGGGGTCTTGAGCGTCATTTTACACGGTCAATGATATCAGGCTTCATGTCCAGGTGCAAGGTCTCTTATGAATAGAACATTTCATTACTACTGTGTTCTCGTGGCCTTCAAACTGCATTATCTTACAAGTTCTAAGGAGTAGCCAGCAAGGTTTAAGGAGTAGCCAGCACCTCCTGGTGCTTGTCCTTGCAGGAAACACAGTCTTTGTCTACTATACTAATTGGGTTGAGAAGCTCAGTCACGTAAGGTAGTTTTAAAATGAACAAGTTAAGTCATGAGGACAAAATGGAGGATGGAAGAAGTCAGGTTAGGAGGACAAAATGGAGGAAGAAGTCACAGTATAAAGTAAAAATGGAGTTAGTACAATAATTCAATACAAATACAATAATAATTTTTAATAATTCCACATCAGTCCCCCCTATGAAATGTTAGATTCTAAGAGATAAAACTTTATTATGTTAGTATCAGAAGACGTGTTAACCCAAAGGCACAGAAACCCCGTGGCCGCTAGCTAGGTGTTAATGCAAAGTGCAAGTCTGTCCCTAGAACTGACCCTAATAGGCTAACTCATCCGTCAGTATGGCTCTCGAACACTTCACACCCATGGGTGTCCCATGGCAGCTAACCCACCACTTCTCCACACGGGGCCTTTACCATTCACTGACAGATGCTGTCCCTAAGCTAGTCCCTTCCTGCACTTTATCAACAAAAGGGATAGTTTGCAGCGGCAGACAGGGTGAGTTGATGTCTTGGGATTCTTGGTCATCAACTTCGAGATGGGTGAAAGTGGGTGCCGCTTGGTCAACAGTCTTCATGAGGGATTTTCTCAGACATGGGAGGATACAACAAAAGAGAAGAGCAAAAATAAAAAGGAAAATTAGTATAGCCATACCAATCTGCATTAAAGCCTTTTGCCATCCTGTCATCCAACCAAACCATCTTTCCCAGGGATCTTTTATCCCAGAATTCCTTTTTAACTCTTCAGACAGGTCATTTAATTTTTCTATGGCTAATGTGACTTTACCATTAGGGCCTGTGTTTTCTGGGATGTAGGTACAACATGTCATGGTGTCGGGCAAAATTTTACAAACCCCTCCTTTTTCGGCTAAGATCATATCTAGGGCCATTCTATTCTGGAAGGCCATTTGGGATGTGGCCTGCAACTGTTTGGCCAACCCCTGGAGGGCGTCTCTAGTATAATTAACAAAACGCTGTTGGTTATAATAAATGTAATTTATCCAATTTAAATTCTTGTTTGCGGTAACTATGGTAAAAATTGATTCAAATCCTGCAGCAACTTCACCCCTTGCTTTAAACTCATTGGGCACCCCCCTAGGCACTCCAATGGCATCAATATACACATGAGGATCAAAACTTCCTTTCACTGGGGCGTCACGTTTAACCTTAGTGTGTTTGGACCCATGGGTGATGAGGTGTGTGTCAGAGATGATATGTATAGGCATAATAGCTTTAGCTAGAGTACACTCCCCCCACCACTGCTTGTCCATTCTGGATCTTAGCTGTAAATCCCCACACAACCAGTAAATATCCCCTAATGACCTGGTGTGAAACTGCAACAAGTCCATAGAAACATTTCTGTAGGTAGCACAATACCCCTTAGAGAAGTTACCCAGGAATTTACCTATTCCATCGTAATTGGCATAACAAGTGTAGTTACCTTTATACACAGTAATACCATCTGGGGGTTTGACGTCCTGGGTTAGGAGAGGATACTCTTTTGTCCATGCAATACATATGGACCTGTTAAAATTATGGTGATAGGCAAAAAGGCTTAAAACACATTCTTCTATATCTACTGGCAGGATTAAAGGCACAGTACCCAGGTGAGGCCGGGCACCGCCACACACATAACATGCAGTTCTATTATGCTTATTAGCATTATATTTCATCCATTCTAACCATAGATTTACATCATTAAAACCTGTTTCAGCGGCCATGGTATCTTCAAAGGTGGGGTTAGCAATGGCCATCATGTCTTGAAAGGTCTGGATATGAGGTTTTAATGGGTTAGGGACCATATGGGTGGCCCCTTGCCACTCAGAAGAGTTGCACATATCTTTGAGGTAGAAATGCCCTAATTTTTGGTAGGAACCCTTTTTCCAATACATTCCCATCACATACTGGTCTGCATCTGTTGGGCTTGGATGTTCAATGTTAAGGATTAATTTCATTGGTGTACTCCCCCCAGGCTTTCTTAAAGTCATTCTCTGGAGAAGAGATCTACCATGATCATCTACTTTAGCTACGGCACTTTTTGGTTTGTAACCCCAGGCAGGCCCGGCATTCCATCCCGCCGCCCCCCAATGGTCACAATTGTGCCCCCATTGCTTGTCAACTACACAAACATATGGGTCTTTCGAATGAGGGATATCTCTATAGATGCTCTGGATTTGTGGTGTGGGAAATGGGCATTCTACAATATCACAGTAATCAAAGGTATAAGTAGCCACCTGGGTACACGATGAATTATACCAGAAGGTGTACCCACTAATATCTTTGGTAATGGCTACTTGCTGGGCCTTTATAAGGCTAATTAGGGAGAAGGTGTACCAGAGATACATGTTTGTGCGGTATTCGCTTCCTCTGGGGCAGGAGATTTCTTGCAGTGGGAAGCGTGGATCCAATTTGGCCTACTGGCCAGTTTGATGGAGGTTGCGGTAATCAGAAGAACTTGGAATGGACCGTCAAATCTTGGTTCCAGGGTATTTTTCCGCACAAACTTCTTGACCAGGACCCAATCTCCGGGAAGCAGGTTATGGGAACCTGTATCCAATTCGGGATCTGGAATTGAAGAGAAAACTTGGGCATGTATTTTGTTTAAGGCACTTGCAAGTTCAGTTACATAATCTACTAAAACATCTGATTGGAGCTGCAACTGTTGCGGATAATAACAACCTAGTCTGGGTGCTGTCCCAAATAGAACTTCATATGGGGACAGTGAATACTTCCCTCTAGGTGTGTGCCTAACGCTAAATAAAGCTATTGGCAGGCTTTCTGGCCAGGGCATCTTTGTTTCTTGTGACATTTTTAACATTCTGGTTTTTAGAGTGCCATTCATGCGCTCCACTTTACCACTACTTTGTGGGTGGTAAGGGGTGTGGAAGGCTAGAGTCACCCCTAGAGCAGTCCAAATTTATTTAGTCACTGTTGCTGTAAAGGCTGGGCCTTGGTCACTTTCAATGACTTCTGGAAGTCCGAACCTACATACTATCTCGGTAAGTAGGCGTCTTGCGGTTGTTTTTGCAGTGATATTGGCCACTGGGTATGCCTCTGGCCATCCTGAGAACATGTCCACTATGACTAGTGCATATTCATGGGGCCCACTCTTGGGCATTTGGATGTGGTCAATTTGAATTCGCTGGAAGGGGTACATGGGCTTTGCCAGGTGTTTTGCAGGCACCTTGACTGGTCTTCCTGGATTGCATTTTGCACAAATGACACAGGCTTTACAGAAGTTGCTGATCAATGTTGTGATTCCAGGTGCTTCATAATACTTCTGTATGAGGGCGGCCATCAGTTCTTTTGACAGGTGTGCAGGCCCATGTGCCCATTGGACCACTGCTGGGTATAAATTTCTGGGAAGACAAAATTTGGAGTTGTTGTAATGTATTCCGTCCCTTTGGACAGCTCCTTTCCTTTTCCATTTCTGGATTTCCTCAGGAGTGACTGCAGCTTGCTGTTCTCGCAAAATTCGTAAATCAGTAGGAAGAGTTTGCAGAGCAAAAATAGGAACTTCTTCTTCTTCTTGTCCGGACACTTCTTCGTCCACTTCCTGCAGATCCCTGGCCGCTAACTTAGCAGCCTGATCAGCCAAATGGTTGCCCTTTGCTTCATCTGTATCCAATTTTCCATGGGCCTTGACTTTCAAAACGGCCACTTCTGTGGGGAGTAGGAGGGCATCCATTAGCTCCTTGATTGCAGTGCTGTGTTTGACTGGTGTACTGGCGGTGGTAAGGAATCCTCTTGTCTTCCAAATTAGGCCGAAGTCATGTGCCACACCCAGAGCATATCTTGAATCTGTATAGACGTTGGCACGTTTTCCTTCGGAAATTTTGCATGCTGAAGTCAGAGCCTGTAATTCAGCTTCTTGCGCAGACATTGCTGGCGGTAAGGATGATGATTTGATAACTTCATCTGTTGTGGTTACGGCATATCCTGTATGGTATCTTCCTTCTTCATCAGCATATCTTGAACCGTCCACAAACAGGGTAAAATCCGGATCTGGTAATGGATTCTCATGCACAGTTGGTAAGTGCACTGTTTCCATTTTCATCTGTTCGAAACAGTCATGAGGTGTTTCTGGGTCATAGTCATTCTTTATGACCAGATCTTGAAATTCCTTTTCCAGGAAATGGCGTGGCCATGCTTCTAGAAGGTCAGTTGTTGGGTATTTGACAATACCATTTTCCTGTAGCTGTTCTTCATTCATGGTGGCCCATAGTTTTGCCATGGGCCCAAGATCATTCCATGACCTTGTCTTCAACTTGGTAACAGGAATATGTGGGATAGCGGTATCCCAATGACGGTAAAGGTAGTTAAGTTGTTGAGGTAGCTGGACCAAGACCATGCTATTGCCTTCAGAGTCACAATAGAAGTCTTGTGCAGTGAGCTTTACATTGGTCCAGTGGTAAAGCTCATCTTCATAGCAAGGTTCAGGAGTAATGTTCGGCTTGTACCACATGGTGCAGAAGGCGTAATCCGGGCCTTCACAAAGAGGTGTCTCATCTTCATAAAATGACAAATGTGGATGCATGACTTTCTTGATACATCCACAGAGCAGGTAGATGTAGGTTTCATCCGTGATAAACCCATAATAGATACCCCCCTCAGGGAGTGGAAGAAGAGTGGACGGATTAAGCACTTGACATCTTTGGATGGAAATGTTGTCAGGCAAAAGAAGATGACACTGTAGGCGCAGGTGTCTGGCTGGAGACACGTGCTTAAGCTGGACTTGGTTGATAATAGCAGAAATGTCATGAGGGGCCAAAACAACCAGAGGGTGGCCAAGGACCAGGTCTGAAGTTCTTTCTATGAGTTCTCTCACGGCAAAAACAGCCCTGAGACAGGAAGGAGTCCCTCTGGCCACAATGTCCAGTTGACATGAGAAATATCCAATAGGCCTCTGGCGGCCTCTTAAGTCATTAGTTTGGGTGAGAACTCCTGTTGCATGGCCTTGTCTTTCAGAGACAAATAATTTGAAAGGTTTGGAGTAGTCAGGTAGGCCCAAGGCAGGAGCAGAAGCAATGGCACGTTTGAGAGCATTGAAATTGTCCAGAGCGTCATTGGTCAGACAGAATGGGTCAGACTTAAGAGCATCATAGAGAGGTTGCATAAGCAGAGAGGCTTCTGGGATCCATGCTCTGCAGTAGGAAATGAGGCCTAGGAAGGCATGAAGAGACTTTGAAGTCCTTGGAGGCGGAATGTCCAGCACAGCTCTCACCCGGTCCCGAGTAAGATGTCTGGTACCTTGAGATAGGCAATGTCCAAGGAAAATTACTGAAGGTAGGCAGAATTGTAGCTTGATGAGCGAAGCTTTGCATCCCTGTTCTGCCAAATAGCAAAGGAGACTAATTGAGCAATTTTCAGTAGTGGGTATATCATCTCCACAGAGTAACAAATCATCCACATACTGGAGCAGAACAACTTCTGGGTGCTCGGCTTGCCATGGATCAAGGATAGTACCCATGGCCTTTGCAAATTGACTTGGAGAATTTTGTGCCCCTTGGGGCATGACAGTCCAGGTATACTGTTGCATCTCATGAGTGAAAGCAAACAGGTATTGACAGGAAGGGTCCAGTGGGACACTGAAAAAGGCATTGGCCAGGTCAATGACTGTGAAGAATTTTGCAGATGGTGGGACTCCAGAGAGCAGAGTATGGGGATTTGGTACAAGAGGGGTATCCAGGACAGTAGCTTCATTGACAGCACGGAGATCCTGGACCATCCTGTACTTCTCTGGCTCACCCTTTGGAGTTTTCTTTTTCACAGGAAATAATGGGGTGTTGCATTCAGATTTACATTTTACCAGGGCACCCTTCTCTAAGAGTGCCTTGATGTGGATAGAAATGGCAGCAGACTGCGCTGGTTTTAAGGGATATTGTGGTTTTCTTGGTAGCTTAGCTCCTGGAATGAGCTTTACCACCACAGGGGGAACATTTAGGTGACCTATGTCCTCTGGGCCTGAGGACCATAACTTGGCGGGCACCTGTGTTTTTAATTCCTCTGGGAAATTAGACTTTAATTCTGCTGCTACCTCACGGGGCTTTTCTAAGTGCAGCATCAGAGGCAAGGAGCACAGGGCTGAAGTGTCTGATACAGATAGAGGTGTAAACATTTCTACCTGCCCATCTGGGGTAAAAGTGATGGATGCTTGCAGGCGTGAGAGAACATCAGCACCTAACAGGTTAATTGGGCATGTGGAGGATACTACAAAGCGAGCGAGCAGGCGTAGTGGAGTTGTTAGAGGGCTATGTCTCGGCTGGCCATCCACTCCAACACAAGAGACATCGATGTGTGACAGAAAAGATGGGTCTGGCAGGTCTTGTTCTTGCAGAACACTACGGGCTGCACCTGTGTCAACAAGGAATGTGGTAGGGTGGCCTTCAATGGGCAAAGTCACTGTGGCAAGTGGCCCCCCTTTATCCCCTGTAGACACTGCCATTACAGGGGTTACAGACACAGGCTTGCCAACTTCCTAATCATCTGGTTCTTCAACAATTGGAACCTTTTTCTCGGTCTTGGGGCCTGGGGCAGGCTTGGAGAACTTTTTGGGTGCCCCTGGTTCCCTTTTAGGTTCCGGACAGTCACTTCTGTAGTGTCCTTGAGCCCCACAATTAAAACAAATTACATCCTCTAACTTGACTCCCTTGGTGCCAGAGGTGATGGGGGTAGCGCGGGCCACCATGAGGGGAGCTGGATTGGGTCTTCTTGGGGTCTGAACAGATTCCAAACCTCTAGCAACTAAAAGCAGGGTATCCAGGGGAACAACCTTATATTCAGGGCGTGCAGCAATGATTCCCTTACGTATAGAGTCTTTAACACCTTGGACAAACGCACCTGACAGCATTTGTGAATGAATTTTGTCAGTAAGATCAAATCCTAAATCTGTAAACATTTGATACAGTCTTGCATGGAACCTTTCCACTGATTCTCCTTTATCTTGAATAACATCAGTAAGGCCAGCAGCCTGATCTGCAAGTTTGTCTTTAGCCCATTCTCTTAATTGGGTGCAAAAGGTTACCCCGGAGGGGTAATCAACATCACTGGAAAGCAGATCTGTACTGAGGTGACGGGCCATGCTCGGCCAGTATGCATCCCCTGCTTTAATAGCACAAATGCTCAGCAAATCACGCCATGCGGCGGAATAGGTCTTTTGGATTTGAACTATCCCTCGGTAAAAAGGCATAGGCTGTTTTTCTGGGTCAGGGAGCGATTTCATTAATGCGCTAGCTTGAGTGGGGTTAAAGGCAACATATTTAGGAGGGGTCCGTTCTCCCCGGCCCTTGTGTCCAAAGGGATCATCGATGGAACGATGAGTTGAGGCTCCTGCAGCGGCTCCTGCAGCCTCCGACGAGTCCTGGGATGAACTATCCTCATCTCTCTCATCTAATTCTATGATCTGAGCTTTCTTTCGTGCAGGGCCCGGGTAAGGTGACAGGACCGGAGGATGAGCGGGGGTCCCAGATGCGGGGGTGGCTAGCGAGTCATAACCTGGGGATAGGTAGTCACCGGGAATTACCGGCATCAGGGCTGTACTGGGGGCCGCCATATTGGTGGCCGGAAAAGGTACTGTATTAGGGTTAAGGGAAGAAGTGGCGGCCATGTTGGATGTGGGCACATCCGGAGCAGACTGTGCCGGATTGGGCATGACCGGAACCTGGGGAGTGGCTTGGGGAAGGGGTAGTGGATATCCGGGATAGGGCAGGGCCATGGGATACGGGAAGGGGTAGGGCCAGGCTGGGGAGGGGAAGGAGGTGGGGTATTGGATCGGGGTGGAGATAGGAGGGGACGGAGAGGGATTGGTCGGGGTGGGTGTAGAGGGAGGAGCCGGGGCGAAGGTGGAAGAGGTGGTTAGCTGGGCGGATGAGGAGGGGAGGGGATCATGAACGGAGAGGGAAGGAATGGCAGATGAAATGTTAGGGGAAGGTAAAGTAGGTAGCGTAGGGATGGATGAGGATGATGGGAATGTTAGAGACGGGGAAGGGGAAAAGAAAGATCCATCAGAATTCAGGACCGGGCAGACAGGGGAGGTGATGGGAAGGGTATTGGGAGGGTTGGGAGTGGGGAACATAGTCAGCTGACTATCACTTATGGCTGACTGAACCTTGGGGATAGATATCCCCTGGGCGCCATTTTGGGGCGCTGGCTGAGGGTAGACCCCAGTAACACAATTATTATGATACACAAACAATTTCACACCTTTGTGATTTATTTCTTCCTCAACCCAACCTTCTAGCTGAATAGCCTTCGCTACTCTGTACCATGCTTCAGCAGTCTTTAATAAACCATTATCTGTAAGCTTGCCTTTCATTTCTGCCAGTAACTTACGCCAACTTTCTGGTTGTAATCTTCCACCCGTTGGTACAGTAATTTTACATACTTTTGCAATCTTTACAACACCTTTAACCATCTCCTCACCCTCTCTGTTTTCTACCAAATCACATGCTAACCAGCCCTTACTGGGCTTACCTAAATCCTGCCCCATAATCCCTCTACCCCTATACCAGCGTCCTAGATATAGAGAGAGAGAGAGAAAACTGAACAAGAACGTCTACAATGCTCGACTGCCACCTGAGAACCGTGGAACTTTCTCAGATGCGTCTTCCCAAAACGTAGACTAGTCACTGAATCCGCCTACCCGGGGTGGTAGACACGGATTGGAGCGAGGTGAGAAGTGTGTGACCAATCACTTCTCTTTTAAGAGGAATGGGAGTGGATAGTATAATAATATAGGAAGTACAGAAAAGATGAAAGGCAAGGAAAATCCTTAGAGACAGACACAGGAGTTCATAAGACTCCTATTAGACAAACAAGACAACAATACAGTTGAAATACAGTGCATGCATCACAGTTCGAATGAAATCAACAATAATCCCTTTCCTTCTACATGTGCTTACTCCAAAGTCACCTCCCTCAACCTCGTAGTGTCCCCGCTCGGAGAATGACTTCCTCAAGTCTCACTACCAGCGGCCAAGGATAACAGCTAACACCGGTCCGAAATCCTTTCTAGCCTCCCTTGTTACAGCAGTCCACTTAAAGTGGCCGCGCCACCCTCACTCCCGTAGTGCCCCTATAAAACCCACTTTATAAGTCTCACTACCACGTGATGCGGAAAACAAGCAATGCCTGCCTGAATCCCCCCAGGAAACTGAGTCCCTTGCCACAAGGCTAAGTCTCCTACCACAATTAAATAATCAGTGGACGTCCCCAACTCAACTAGAGCTGGATGGTCCGGGTCAGGACGTCCCCAACTCAACTAGAGCTGGATGGTCCGGGTCAGGACGTCCCCAACTCAACTAGAGCTGGATGGTCCGGGTCAGGACGTCCCCAACTCAACTAGAGCTGGATGGTCCGAAAGCGCACAGTGAAGCTAGCTAGGCTATCAAAGTGACACAAAATTGGATCACAGGAAACTATGATTCTACACAGATCCCACAGTTCCACAAACTTCTTTTTCCATACAGCCACAGCCACGAGGCTCCTAAAAGAAGTAAACAGGCAAAGAAGACCCAGGCAAATCCCCTCAGGTCCCCCCCCCTTTATCCCAAAAGGGGTAAAATACAAACAGACAGATATACTGAAGACCCAGGCAAGTCCCCTCAGGTCCACCCCCCTTTATCCCAAAAAGGGGAAAACAAGCAAAACAGAGAACCCCAGGCAAATCCCCTGCAGGTCCACCCCCCTTTATCTCAAAATGGGGAAACAGGCAAACAATTCAAACACACCCAGGCAACAGATAGACTAAAATGCAGGTAAACAAGTGAGTAACGAGACACCGGGCAAGATATTACCTGTCTTTGATGTCCTCCCGGGAAGCAGTCACAGACACGTGGACGGGTCAATCAAAGGGGCCGGAACATACCGGTGGCTCTGCAGAAGTCTCTACCGTGTACCTGGAGGTGATCAATCTCCTTTCCTTCCCCCCGGATTCCTCCGTCCACCCTTGTCTTCCTTAGGACGGCTCACCGGCCGGACATAGCCCGATGCCCCACGTTGGGCGCCAAGATTGTTATGGTACTTTTTGAAAGTAAACCAAAATGTTCAAATGTCTATCTGTTCCTGTCCAAATCAATAAAATTAAATTGCGTATATACGCTGAAGTAATTAAGTTTGACACACAAGGTTCAGGTTAAAATAACTTCGAGAAAGTTTATTGGCAAGTGAAGTAAAAGCGGGCACGCAGGCCCTTTTAAGAGGCATTTTGCGTCATCATTGATTATTAGAATATCGGCAAATAAACATCATCAATTGGATTAATTGTTAAGTGTCGGGGTTAGTGTCTTACCTATTGGTTCGAAAAATTAAGAGGTTAGTCCCGTGCCCACCCATCAGAGGTGGGATTATTCTGGACACGGGTGGGGATAAGGGGGTCTTGAGCGTCATTTTACACGGTCAATGATATCAGGCTTCATGTCCAGGTGCAAGGTCTCTTATGAATAGAACATTTCATTACTACTGTGTTCTCGTGGCCTTCAAACTGCATTATCTTACAAGTTCTAAGGAGTAGCCAGCAAGGTTTAAGGAGTAGCCAGCACCTCCTGGTGCTTGTCCTTGCAGGAAACACAGTCTTTGTCTACTATACTAATTGGGTTGAGAAGTTCAGTCACGTAAGGTAGTTTTAAAATGAACAAGTTAAGTCATGAGGACAAAATGGAGGATGGAAGAAGTCAGGTTAGGAGGACAAAATGGAGGAAGAAGTCACAGTATAAAGTAAAAATGGAGTTAGTACAATAATTCAATACAAATACAATAATAATTTTTAATAATTCCACATCACTATGAAGATTAAAAGCCGAACCGAGTAATTTTCTTTTTCATTGCTTTTTCCTGTAAATGCATCGCTATGCTACCAATAGGGACATTAAATGCCCATAATTAATTTGTAAGCTCAGAAAAGTTTTACATTAACACATTCTGACCCAACTACTCAAAAGTTCACTTCATCCAGGACATGGCTGCAATCTATCCCATCAATTTTTCTATCCATTTGTAATAAAGTAAGAGTAGGCATTTACTCACTGACATTCGGAGGCTAGAGGCCCCAGAACCCCTAGCCACCCTAATATTTTTGCTTAAATATAAAGAAAAATATGTATTAAATATATATATATATATTCCCCTACAATATTATTAGGTTTTAATATTAGGTAAAATTATTTTTGGGGGGGAATGGGGGGGGGGGGGTTACTAGGGATTTGGGGATTCCTAGATACTGATGGAGAGGGGGAGAATGGTCATAAATGTTGGGGTGTGGGCAATGGCATGTTCATCCCCTTATTGTCATGGTTGATGCAGTGGGTGGATAATGATGTGTCAACACCCATTAATTAATATCTGCCCCACCCCTAAGCCTACAGGTAGGGGCATAGGGGAACTATTTACAGGGCTTCCCCTACTATATGACTTGTGACTAGCCATTAATAGCTGCCCAGTCACTTGCTTTCATTACAGTGAGCAGTCACTGGCTGCTCACTATTTAATAGACATACTTCTACATATTTATTATAGTTTGAAGTGGCAGCTGTTAACAAGACTTTATGGATTTTTATATATCCATTTATATTTATATATTTGTATTATATTTTTGTCCCCCACACTACTAGTATGGTAAAGGGACTAGGTAGGGTATTTGTATATAAGGGGGGTGACTAGAGGGGTCACTAGAGGCTTGGGGATCCCTAGTCACTGGTGGGGAGGGAATTATTTTTACAATTTTATAGCATGGGCTAGTGTGAGTAGATAAGGGCAATGCTGATACGTCATCCAGGAACACAAAGATGACGGTGCTTAGGACATATAAAGAAGAAATGAGCCAGTAAAAATAGGTAATATTGAGGACTTAGAGACATTTGGAGGTGACAAGGGGGACAATAACGTGTAGAGGAATTGGGTGAGGTGTTAAAAAAAGCATATGCGGCCATGACAGTGACACATTAAATTTTACTATAGCTTTCTATCCTTTTTAAAAAGTAGATATAACCATTTATTTGAAGTAAAGGCTGCCTTGTTTCACAGCCTATTTTCACTCTTGGTTCACTTTTCAGAAGCTTGTTTGATACTACAGAAAAATTAATATAGGAATCTGTATACAGTAAATGCATTTTGATGATATTCCAAGATTAGACATTTAGAGTAAAGAAATCTCTGAAACTTTTGCCATAATCAACATATCAATACATGATCTAAAATATTTGTAAAGTTGTCATTGTTATTAATTAGGTAGTACGGGGTTAGCCATCGAATGGAAGATGTCCCACATTTTTTTGTTTATGTTATATAAAAAAATCATTAGCTTGATTTTCTGATACACTGAACTAGAGTAAAATATAGGATAAATAAATACATGAATAAATAAAGAAATACATAAAGAAATAAAGAATAAAGAAGTATGTATGTTTTGTGCAGCTTGTTTATAATTTAAATTCCTTATGTAATTTTATGAAATACATTTAATGGTATTATTCAGCATATTATATTTCTTTAATTAAAATATCCTAGTAAGTGATGCTGTTCTGCCATATACTCGTTGCTGAATGGGACATATTTTTGCTGCATTTTCCATTTCATGTCCATCTGTATCTTTCTTTTAATAACATATTGATAAACAAATCAAGATGTCCTGATACCGATATAACAGTAGAACCTTGTTTTCCACGCAGGTTTATTGTGTCTTATATTAATTATAGCATACGCATTATTGAATTTACCGAAGTGCTTTTCTGGATACTCTCCAAACACTAACAGGCAAATGAAATTAAATAAAAAGGTTTAGCTATATTTAAAAGCATTGGGTGAGTACTTTATAGTCTGGTTATAATTAAAAGGGTTATAAATGGGAATACAAAGTGCAAGTGTGACCATTTACCTATGCTCTTTGAATACCACCATCATGCTACTCTAATCAAATATTTGTCTTTATAATCTTGTGGTAGTTTCTACTTTGTGTATAACATTTTCCAACTTAATAATACCATGACTTATCACAACCATCACACATTAACAATTAAAAATTATTGTTTAAATGAACTTGAGTTACACATAATAAATATTAAATATACACTGATGAGCCACAACATTAAAACCACTGACAGGTGAAGAGAATAATATTAATTATATTGTTACAATGGCACCTGTCAAGGGGTGGAATTATTAGGGAGCAAGAGAACAGTCAGTTCTTGAATTTCATGTGTTGGAAGCAGGAAAAATGGGCAAAAGAAAAGATCGGAGTGACCTTGATAAGGGCCCAATTATGACGGCTAGACAAATGGGTCAGAACATCTCTAAAACATCAAGTCTTTTGGTGTGTTGCCAATATACAGAGGTTAGTACCTACCAAAAGTGGTACATATAAGGGTAACAGGTGAACCGGTGTCAGGGTTATGGGCGCCCAAGGTTTAATGATGCATGTGAGGAGCAAAGGCTAGCCAGTCTGGTTCGATCACATAGAGGAGCTACTGTAGCCCAAATTGATGAAAAACCTAAAATGGCCATTATAGAATGCTGTCATAACAGTTTGTTGCATATGGTCTGCGTAGCCGCAGCCCAGTCAGAGTGCCCATGATGAACTCTGTCCACTGGTGAAAGCACCTTGAGTAGAGATGTGAGTGTCAGAACTGGGCCACAGAACAATGGAAAAAGGTTGCCTGGTCTGATGAAACACATTTTCGTGTAGATCAGGTGGGTGGTCAGGTGCCTCTGCATCATTTACTTGGGGAAAAGATGGCAACAGGATGCTCTATGGGAAGAAGGCAGAAGCTTCTGGAACTTGTACTTAATATGCATTTTGAGATATATATTCCTGTTATCCACCCTAGTTCATGCTATTTTTCTTATACCTATTTTAGTCTCATGTTTTATACTGTCTCTAATTCAGGAGTTTTACCATTTAGGTATTTTACTATTTTACAATATCATTTGGTTTTAATTTATCTTATGTAGTTTCTATATGTTTACTTTTTTATTTTCTATATTAATAATGCATTAGAGACATAGTTACATAGTTACATAGTTACATAGTTATATAGCTGAAAAGAGACTTGCGTCCATCAAGTTCAGCCTTCCTCACACCTGTTTTTTGCTGTTGATCCAAAAGGCAAAAAAAAAAAAACAACAGTTTGAAGCACAATTTTGCAACAAGCTAGGACAAAAAAATCCTTCTTGACCCCAGAATGGCAGTCAGATTTATCCTTGAATCAAGCACATATTACCCTACATTGAAAGATTATATCCTTGAATATTCTGTCTTTGCAAGTATGCATCTAGTAGCTGTTTGAACATCTGTATGGACTCTGATAAAACCACTTCTTCAGGCAGAGAATTCCACATCCTGATTGTTCTTACAGTAAAAAAACCTTTCCTTTGCCGTAGACGAAATCTTCTTTCTTCTGGTCTAAACGCATGGCCTCGTGTCCTATGTAAAGTCCGGTTTGTGAATAGATTTCCACACAATGGTTTGTATTGGCCCCGAATATATTTGTATAATGTTATCATATCCCCTCTCAGGCGACGTTTTTCTAAACTAAATAGGTTTAAATTTGTTAACCTTTCTTCATACTGATATGTTCCATTCCTTTTATTAATTTTGTAGCCCGCCTCTGCACTTTTTCTAGTGCCATGATATCCTTCTTTAGAACAGGTGCCCAAAATTGCACAACATATTCAATATGTGGTCTTACCAGTGATTTATAGAGAGGCAAAATGATATTCTCGTCCCGAGAATGAATGCCCTTTTTCATGCATGACAATACCTTACTGGCCTTGGCCACTGCTGATTGACATTGCACATTGTTGCATCGTTTGTTGTCTATAACAATTCCCAAGTCCTTTTCGTGTGTTGTTATCCCTAATTCACTTCCATTAAGGGTATACGTTGCTTGTGTATTCTTTACGCCGAAGTGCATAACTTTGCATTTTTCAACATTAAATTTCATCTGCCATTTGAGTGCCCAGTCCTCCAGTCTATCTAAATCCTTCTGCAGCAAAGTAATGTTTTCCTTATCTTTCTCCTGCCTTCACGTATTATTATATCACTATGTTCCCTTTACACCCTAAATAGTAGTTCTTGGATACCCCACTATAATTTCAGTGTTTTATATTTACTTTCTTGTACAGGATTGGTGTATCCTGATCCAGTTGAGCACTATTTAGGACCTTACCGCTACACTCCCTCCATCTACCAGGGCAGTAACCCAATTATTACTGGGTTGCATTCCCCTCTACTACATTTTATATAAAACAAGTTGGCCACTGATATTGACATTTCATGTCTCTTTTTTTGATTTTTCAAAACAGCTGAAAATCCACATTATTTAGAATGCACTCAGGCTATAATAATAAAGTATACTTGCTGGGTGCTTAACCTGGGACTTTAAATATCCAGTGAAAAGTAGTGATGGTAGCACTCAAGGTCTTCAGTTAAAAATCTTCTTTATTCAAGAAGAATTATAACATAAGGTCCTAGATTTTTCAGTCCTCTCTTAGGACTTTCATCAGGATCAATGTGTATATATATATATGTATATAATGTTTTGATAATTCTTTTTATTCATATATAGGTATATAGAAACATAGAAACATAGAATGTGACGGCAGATAAGAACCATTCGGCCCATCTAGTCTGCCCAGTTTTCTAAATACTTTCATTAGTCCCTGGCCTTATCTTATAGTTAGGATAGCCTTATGCCTATATATATTACTTCATTTTACATGTATTTTGATATCAAAATACAGTTAGAACGAAATTACACACATATATTTTTGAATTATTTCTTTTTTATAATTTTTTCGTTTTATTTTTTAACGTATTTACATATGAATTTATTTGATATTATATATAAATATATAATTATACTTATATATATATATATATAATCAATATCATTCTACGTGTATTTTGATATTAATATATATATAATTATATATATCAATATTAAAATACACTTAGACTTTGTATGTGTATGTATGTGTATATATATATATATATATATATATATATATACTTAGATCAGATATATTTTATATATATTTTAATTTAAACTGTTTTTAAAACGTTATTTTAACTTTTTACAGGCAGCAGGGGAAGTACCTATCATTACAGGCACTCCCCGGCTGGCACTGCTATGGACAGCTATGCCGTCCATGTAATCATGAGGTCCTCGCAAGGACCTCGCGATCAAATGGCCCAGGAGGGCCAGTACGGCAGCAGGGGGACTCCCTGGGATGCCAGGTGAGTCCCCCTCACCGCGATCGCCTGCGTGGGATCGTCGTAGAGCGGGTAAGTAAATAGGACGGCGGGGACATGCTATGCTGCCCCCAGTGTTTAGAGCCATGTCCCCAAGGACGGCATAGCACGCCCGCCGTCCTTAAGGGGTTAAATAATTGTTGTCCCTCTTTTGCTCCTATCCATAAGCAGTAGGGATGTTAATAGGTCAATGGTTGATCAACCAATATTACCCCCATCCCATTAGCAATGGAATGTGAGCATTAGTAAAATTATATATGTGGTCCATTCCTTTTTTATTATTATTTTTGTTCAAAGCAATAACACTTTCTGCAACACTGTTCATGGATACAACTAGTAAAAATTCAAAGATGGAATATATCTGAGAAAATACAAGCAAGTACAGGAGGGTCATATTCAAATGAGAGCTTACAATATGTATGAGAAACAGTTCGTGGGGACTGCAAAGGCGAAAATGATGTTAATACAGAGTGTGATGAGGGCATTTATTGGGTAAGGGGAATCAAGGAGCAGGTTATTATCATTTTAGGGAGCGTCCGCGAATGCATGTTTTGATCAGTGAGAACACATTGTGGGGAGTGGAGTTAGTAAGGGCTTTATAGGTCATGGTGAGAATTCTGAATTTCATTCTGCTGTGATACCTCTCTTGCACAGAGGTGCAGCAGATATGCAACAATGGTTAAAACAGGTAAGCATGGCAAAGGCATTCAGGATAGACTAAACGGGTCAAATGAGAGTCCAAGGCAGCAAAGTCGGAGTCCAAAGGTTTCTCTACAAGTGTTAACATATTTCAAATAGACAAATAGGAGGTCATAGACCACTGCCACCTCACTTCGATCAATATACTACATCTGTTATTAATGATGACATTAATAGTTTTAAATGAAACTCCTAACACTCCAATTTGAAGTTTTTTCAAATGTTGCCAAAAATTACTAAGCTTTTTTTTTTTTGTTACAATCTTTATTTTTAGTTGTGCATGGAGGCATAAATGAGAATACAATGTAAATGGTTGCAAGTTACAAGAAAAATGACATGGTAGAACGGCATAGCATTCTTGTGATGTGCACCGTTTTTTGTGTTGTTAAGGATCAGGAGTACAGTAAAGTAAGGAATCAGAAACACAACAGTTGCTGCGCGCCCTAAAGCTTTCATAAGTACTCTGCAGGGTGTAAAGCTGTATATAGCTGTACCTAGGGCCTATCAAGCCTAGGCACCAGAGTGTCTGCATTATTATGATCACGATAGGCCTGGCTATGCATCGGTGTAGACAAAATGATCGTGAGATGTCAGAGACTGTTCAAAGACCCTTGTGTGAGTCAACAGGGGTTATGGTGAGGTATCAAGCTTTAAAGCGAAGAATATAATTTCTATCTTGCCCAATTAAGTACAAATGTAAAGTTATAGGTGGTAGATGAAGCATTTTTATTTATTTAAATAGATATTTAAATAAATAAATGGGTCTATTTATTTATTTAAAAGCTAGTTGACATATTGTGAATGAGTTGATTCCTGACTGATTCTTATTAAAAGCATGGATATGTAAAGTAATTTTGGGGATAATTCTGTCTGAGTACATTATTTTTATTTTATTTTTTTAAATTAAAATGATAGTAGCCTACATATGAAATAATTGGAAGAAGTTAATTGCGTCAATCACTATTTAACATGAAAATTATTCATTATTTATAAAACATACAGCTGAAAGCCCAAACCTACATTTTCCTTGTTATGTATCAACATGTTTGCTTCTTATTACCTGGGTTAGTGAACTATTCTTAAAGTAACAATGCATTTTTTGTTAGTTTTTTCTATAGGCTGTGAGTTGTTTAACATGTCTATTCTAACGTTATCTTCCTTTAAGTTGCAGTCTCAAGCATATTTAAAAGAACGCTGTTTAGATCAGAATGCAATAGCTGAGACATTAAGAAAACTGTGATCCTATTTATTTCTAAAGGGTACAACATTAGGATCTAAATCTTTTTATTAAACCTATTAATTTGTGCAATTACTCTAGACTGATTAGTAACACATTTTCACTAATAGAAATCTTTAAAAGAAAATTGATTTCAAGACAATGTTAAAAGAAGGAATAAAACATCTAGGAACACGAGATACATATTCCTGAAGCATTCTTTACTGTACAGAGATACCCTTAGAGAGTTACTCCAAACTAAGAAATTATAGAAAGAAAGAAAAAAAAAGAGTTAAAACTGGCTTCCATTACAGCGCCAAGGTCAGGTTCTCACAGCAGCCTTATCTTCTTCTGTTGAAGTCACTCACCCCAGGCTGGAGGGGGAGAAATGTCAGGGAGGACGGCCAAGGAAGACAGGTAAATGCTGCACATACAGACTTCACCATGACCACTTCAAAACACCTAAGTTTCATGGTGTTTGGAGTATTTTTTTAAGTAGTGAGAGTGTCAAAGTAAAAACTTAAAGATTAATCATGTCCACAGATCAATGTTAATGCATTGTCTATGCTTCTAAAATGGTAATATGACCATAGATAATGTGTTATCCATGCTACACTTTGTTATTATAAATCCTTACTATTTAGCATAAAGTGTATAATTTGCTGGGTAATTACTTACCTCTGAGTAAGCATGAAGAATAGGTGAAGGGTTTGTATGAGGGCAGAGCAAGTTATAGTTACATTTTGTCAATGTGGTGACATATCTAAGCTTTGTAATATTTGGCTAATTTGTGGAGAGACATCAAAAACAAATACACACACAGACACACACACAATGCAGCCCTTGCACACATACACAGAAGCACGCAATGCATCTCTTACACACATACTGCTTCTCTTAATGCATCTCTTACAGGCACACACATTGTTTAACATACATAGAAACACACCTTGCATCCATTACACATACAAACACAGATTCACACAATGCATCCCTTACACACACACACCCAGAAGCGCACAGTGCATTCCTTACAAACAGACACACACTGCAGTGGCTTTTACACAATCCATGGTGCCCCGGTGCAAAACTGATCCATGGGGTCCCCTCACTCCTTCTCTCCCCCTTCTTCCCTCCCTTTTCCCTCCCTCTTCCCCCCCTCCCTCCCACCCTCTTCCCCCCTCCTTCCCGCCCTATCCCCCCCTCTTACTCCCCACCCGACAGACACACACACACACACATACATACAGACACACATACATACAGAAACACATACATACACACAGACACATACATACAAACACATACATACATACATAGAGACACACACATAGATACATACATACAGACAGACAAATACATACAGACACATACACACATACATACACACAGAGAGACACACAAACATACAAAGATACATACATACATACACAGAGACACACACACACAAGACACACATACTGTACATACAAAGATACACACATACACACAGACACATACAGACACACACACACATACACATACATACACACAGATACACACACATATACATACATACAAAAACACATACATACACACAGACACATACATACAGACACACAAGACACACATACATACAAAGACACATACATACACACAGACAGACACACACACACACAATACACACATACATACATACAAACAACTTTCCCTGGCTTCTAGTGGTGGCTCAAGTTGATGGGAGTTAGAGTTCCCACTCTGAATCCCTCTCCTTCCTCCCGTGCGGCTCTCTAAAGATTGGGAGGAATGATGGGCAGTTACTTCCTCCCTCCAGCGCGACCTGGCCCCCTGGAAATCCATACCCATTGGGTGGCCCTAGCAGCATGGGCCACTCGATGAGCCCCTTGAACGTGCGGCCCCGGCTGTTTGCCACGTGAGCTGGGGCCGCAAAACATGGCGACTGGTACCTGGTCGCAGGGGTCCGCAGGGCGGCTGGGCCCCCTGGAGTGACGGGCCCGGTCGCAGCTACGACCCCTGTGACCCCTTTATGTATGCCACTGACATACTACCTCCCCTATACACAGCCACTACATCCCTTACACAAACTGGTATCCCTTTACATTACATTCCATAAGAACACACACACATTACATCCTCTACAATAACACATAACACATCCCCTACACACATACACTCCACATCCTGTGAACGAACTCATGGGTGGTCCTTGTAGGCATCAGGTTTATGAGCAGGTCTTGTAGGCATACTCAGGGTCAGGCCCTGGGGGCCCATACCGTGATCTGTGCAAGGGGCCCCAAAAATTATCATTGTTTTTGTGAGCACTGCGTCCAAAAAGCCTGTTTTAACACCAGACCAGTGGAGTCAGACTGCAGCCTGAACCCATCATTATCGTCTTTTCCTCATCTGGTGGTAAGTAGGCTATCCAGTATATTATTAGTGGCACTAATTCCTAATTTACCTCATTAAAGAGACATTATAGTCACCAGAACTCTCTACAGCTTAATGTAGTGGTTCTGGTGTCTATAGCCTGTCCCTGCAGGCTTTTTAATGTAAACACTGACTTTTCAAAAAAAAATACATTGTGCACAGCACTGGCTTTGGCAGATCATATGGGTGGGGCATTGTGATGGGGGGAGGGGGCGGGAGCAGCACATTTTTGTTTGCCTAAGTCGGCAAAAATCCTTGCACCGGCCTTGCATGCCCTATTGATGGATAGTTTTTAGTTACGCTGGCCTTTTTTGGCATGCAGATTCCTCAAATGCCATTAGAAAGCAAACCTACTTAGTATATGTGTTCATAATGATAACATACAAGCACCTATATTCCAAAGGAAATTGCAAGCTGCCATGAAAGCTTACATATATATAACCTAATCTCTACACTAAATATAGGGAGAAATGATAAACTATCATATTTACTAAAGTGTAAAGTTCAAGGTGAATTCAAAGTGATTTTCAACTGTAAGTCTTCTTAAGTCTTGAGAAAGTCCTCTAGTAAGGACGAAACGCGTAGACGTGCTGTCTGCTTCTTCACTACACCGCCGACCTGGTTTTTTCACCCGGTCTTTCACTTACGATCTGGTATTGATTTTCGGCGACTGGCCTGGCAGGAACAGCATCGTTTGCACCTCCCATCGCTTGGAGTTGGCGTGCTCCCATTACCTTATCCGAGGTTGGACGAACAGGGTAAGTTGCCTTGGTGAACCCCCAGAGTGTTTAATATCTTGCGGATATGGCTTTACACTTGGGGATATCCTGACCGCAACCCCCTTAGTCTCGACCCGGTATTTTGGTTGGTTTACGAGCTCCCTCCACCTGAGACGGTGCATACATTTGGGTATTATTCTTAACTTTATTTTTTTCTTTGGAATACATTTGAATCTATCCAATTTTTTATATTTTTCATGTGCACATCTCCAGTTCCTAACATCAGCTTATTTGTGGAAAATAAAAACAAATAAGGGGCCCCATACTATCTACTTTGCAGATATTTGATCTGGACATTTGATGTGTTGTTTGATATAAATTATTTTATTTTATTGTAACAATTACGGATTCTTTTTATATATAATAAATTAAGTTTTTTCTAGAGCAGTGGGACCTTGTGGGCGCTGCAGGATTTCAGTCCTTCTCAGCGTTGTGTGTTACCAATTGTTTTCTTGCTCACTGTGGTCCCAGATGCCTTGGGATTACTAACAAGATCCTCCCGTGTAGTTCTGAGCTGATGCCTCACCATAAGGTGAGATCTTGCATGGAGCACCAGATCGAGGGAGACTGACAATTATTTTGTGTTTCTTCCATTTGCGAATAATCGCACCAACTGTTTTCACCTTCTCACCAAGCTGGTCTTGTCGCCCACTCCAGCCTTGTGTAGGTCTACAATCTGGTCCCTGACATCCTTGGACAGCTCTTTGGTCTTGGCCATGGTGGAGAGTTTGGAATCTGATTGATTGATTACTTCTGTGGACAGGTGTCTTTTATACAGGTAACGAGTTGATATTAGGAGCACTCCCTTTAAAGGAGTGCTTCTAATCTCACCTCATTACCTATAAAAGACACCTGGGAGACAGAAATCTTGCTGATTGATAGAGGATCAAATAGTTATTTCACTCATTGACATGCAAATCAATTTATAACTTTTTTGACATGCGTTTTCTGGATTTTTTTTTTTGTTATTCTGTCTCTCACTGTTAAAATACACCTACCATTAAAATTATAGACTGATCATTTCTTTGTCAGTGGACAAACATTCAAAATCAGCAGGGGATCAAATACTTTTTTTTTCTTCACTGTACATGAGATCAATGTTACATCCCTTTTTCAATACTATTATTGACAATTGTTAATGTACTTAAATTATCATTGGCACCAAAAAGACATAATGTGGAAAATTAAACATGCAAACTCTTACAATGACTCTCCATTTAGTATTTCTAAAATAATAAATAATGAATGCAAGCAGATATACGCTCTGAAATATATGTATTAACAGTCAACATAGAGCTTAAATCATATATACTGTTTTAACGAGACAGTGTTTTAATGCAAAAAAAAAATTCCTGATTATCTGGCTTGCTACATTATTAATTAACAAAATATTGAAGAAAAAGAAGAAAACAGTCCATCAAGTTCAACTTTCCCAAGTGCTTCTATTTTTTGATCCACAACAAGTCAAATAAATAAATAAAGTGTATGTAAAAGCGTGGCAAGGTAACAGCTTTCATTTCCATACCAAATGCGCTTTGTTTATGCAAAAGTAAAGCGCCTTTCTGACATTACAAATTATAATAATATGAATACAAAATAAAATAACAAAAGAGTTCTAGTTTTGCATGCAACATATGGAAAATATGATGTTTCTGACAACTTTTAACTACGTTCATGGGTTAATAATTTTAGCATTCTTTTCCTTTATGAAAAGGCTTATTTAAATGTTTATCAGTTGTGCAAAGTAGAGCAGCCCCGGAGATTCACTGGGGAGAATTACTCATTGCCTATGCATGGAAGCGTTGTAGGAAGATTAAAATAACATTGAGTATATTCTGTAAATGAAGGAGAGAACTAAAAGAAATCTCTAGAGTCCATTATAAATTTTAATAATACATCAAGGTAATGTAACTGAATAACCGATCTCTGAGGGAAGAATCACAACATTTGGCTAATATTACAATTTAAATTATGAAAACAAAAAGAGCTTTTAGTTAATCTTGTGTTTCTGCTTTTATTCTTCGGGCTCTTTTTTTATTTTCCATGAATCCAAAACACCATGTAAACAAATAAAAGTATGGGAGAAAATAAACAGTTTGGCATCTCAGTAGATTAATTAATGCGCTTCAGCCTTGGCACCGGTAGTCAAAAATTATGTGCATAAATAATATCACTAATTAAAAAGATGCAGATTAACATGCAAATAATGTTAATGAGGATCTGCAATTCCAGAGTGGATTCGCATAACATCAACAATTTAATGGGTTGGAAGGCTTGTGTTTGCATTACATTAATAGATTTCAAAGGCCTTGCATGAAAAAAGTTCTGTTGGAGCCTATGTCTCCCACTTGTGAGTTGTAAATTCTGTGGGCAGTAGCAGGGATTCATAGACAGATGCCAAAGTCATTATCTCAAAGACTGTTGAGATGCTGCCATGTGCCAGTGTGGCCAGCTGTTGGGAACTGGGCAGTGGGCACTGCACTGCGCCAATTAATCGCAATAGGTAGGCAGCTTCAATATCTATTTAAATGGATAAATATTTTTTTCTCTTGTGTTTAATCTAAAGGGAAATCATTTATACCAACAAAATATTTTTTTCAGCTTACTAACCTTTGATGTACACAGGTCATGGATAGTCACACTCATACAGCCAAATGGTTGTTTATTTGAGCTGTCATAATAAAATTAATATCCATAAGTAAAATTATAAATGTTGAATAAAAAAATTCAGATGTGAACATTTTAAAAATATTTTTTTCACTTGTTGAGTTGTTTTTGTGTAATCTAGTACTCACATATTATTTTGTTGGTAAATTGTACCATGTCGTCATCGATATTTCTATATACTAAAGACTATATTGAAAATGTTTTATTTTCCTGTAAGTTTTATTCTAAAAAAAAGGATGATGGATGGCAGTTGTATTTTCTAAATTGTGATGTTGGCAGAACTTTGCTTTGGCATTTTTACTGGCATAAACATAATTTTTCGAGAATTCTGAAGGAGCTACTAGCATAATGTAATGCACTGCTGAGAGTAACTTATATTAGAATAAAGTACATAACAGAACCAAGATATACATTCTTAAAAATAAATGAGAAATCATTGTGAAGCTTTGTTAAAAAATAAGATATTGGAATTGAAATAAATTATGCAATAGGATTACTGTGGCACTGTGAATCTCTTGGATTCTGGATTTGCAAATTGAGATAGTTGGGTACCTGAGGTTAAAAAAAAGCAAAGCTATTTGCTGTGATGATTGCTGGTAGTTCTGTAGTATTTTCCAGTGGTTAGAATTCAGAAGAGTTCTTCTACTGGCTATGGTTATATGTGCATGTCATCTTGTTGGGAGATGCTGGATGTAATGCAGTGACTGCCATCTAGCAAAAGGATAAGGCACCAATCCTGGAGATTGCAAATAAGCAAAAAGAACAACCCATCAATGCCAGAGGAAAACAAGAGGCACGACTGATACAGTATTATTGCAAAAACTACCAACATAAAGGAAATACTATGGAACAGCATAAACTCAAAACAAAACAAAACACGTGGTTCTAGATAGCACTTGTATATTATTTTTCAATTTTGATTTTGTTCTTGTGTGATTACCTACTAACCTTTTATTTATATATGTCTATTATAATAATTTCATAAAAACAACACCGAAGTCCCTTAAGTCACTTCAAAATTAAATAGTCTTACATGTACAGGTGAAACTCGAAAAATTAGAATATCGTGCAAAAGTTTATTTATTTCAGTAATGCAATGTAAAAGGGGAAACTAATACATGAGATAGACACATTACATGCAAAGCTAGATAGTTCAAGCTGTGATTTGTCATAAGTGCGATGATTATGACTTACAGCTCATGAAAACCCCAAATCCACAATCTCAGTAAATTAGAATATTACATGCAATCAATAAAACAAGGAGTGTACATAGAACGATATTGGACCTCTGAAAAGTATAAGCATGCATATGGACTCAGTACTTGGTTTGGGCCCCTTTTGCAGCAATTACTGCCTCAATGCGGCGTGGCATGGAAGCTATCAGCCTGTGGCACTGCTGAGTTGTTATGGAAGACCAGGATGTTTCAATAGCGGCCTTCAGCTCTTCTGCATTTTTCAGTCTTATGTCTCTCGTCTTTCTCTTGGCAATGCCCCATAGATTCTCTATGGGGTTCAGGTCAGGTGAGTTTGCTGGCCAATCAAGCACAGTAATCCCATAGTCATTGAACCAAGCTTTGGTGATTTTGGCAGTTTGGGCAGGTGCCAAGTCCTGCTGGAAAATTAAGTCAGCATCCCCATAAAGCTCATCTGCGGAAGGAAGCATGATGTTCTCTAAAATCTCCTGGTAGACGGCTGCGTTGACCCTAGACTTAATGAAGCACAGTGGACCAACACTAGTAGAGGACATGGCTCCCCAAATCAACACAGATTGTGGAAACTTCACACTGGACTTCAAGCATCTTGCAGTGTGTGCCTCTCCATTCTTCCTCCAGACTCTGGGTCCTTGGTTTCCAAATGAGATGAAAAAGTTGCTCTCATCAGAAAAGAGGACTTTGAACCACTGAGCAACAGACCAGGTCTGTTTTTCTTTAGCCCAGGTAAGATGCTTCTGACATTGTTTGTTGTTCAGGAGCGGCTTGACAAGAGGAATACGACATCTGAAGCCCATGTCCAGGATCCGTCTGTGTGTGGTGGCTCTTGATGCACTGACTCCAGCCTCAGTCCACTCCTTGTAAAAGTCCCCAACACTTTTGAATGGCCTTTTCCTGACAAACCTCTCCAGGCTGCGGTCATCCCTGCTGCTTGTGCACCTTTTACTTCTACATTTTTCCCTTCCACATAACTTTCTATTAATGTGCTTTGATACAACATTTTGGGAACATCCAACTTCCTTCGCAATTACCTTTTGAGGCTTTCCCTCCTTATGGAGGGTGTCAATGATGGTTTTCTGCACAACTGTCAGGTCAGCAGTCTTCTCCATGATTGTGATTCCTACTGAACCAGACTGAGAGACCATTTAACCCTTTCAGGACCGCTGACGGTTCAGGACCGTCAGCGGTAAAACATGCGTTTGGACCGCTGACGGTCCTGAACCGTCATAACGGTCTGGGGCTACTTACCTGATCGCCGTCGGTCCCACGGCGGCGATCAGTGCTCCACCCAGTCCAGGGGGGTTGCCTGTCTGCCCGGGCAGTCCCCCCTCGGCAGATCAGGACCCTGCGGCCATGTGATCACTCGATCACATGACCGCAATAGGTGTCTGTGTATATGCCTGCAGGGGGACTGTCTGTGCTGACAGGCAGTCTCCCTGCAAGTGAAAAATCAAAAAAATAAAGTTAAAAAAAAACAGTGTAAAATCAGTGTAAAAAAAAATAATAATAATATGTGTATATATATATATGATATATATACATGTATTATATCTATATATAATATATGTATATGTATCATATATATAATGTCATATTAAGTGTATTTTTATATTTATATATATACGTATATTAATATAAAAATACACTTATATTTAAATTACACACGAATATATACAATATATATAATTGCTATATATATGGTATATATATATTATTATAAAATACAAATAATATGTTAATAAAAATAAATAACAAAAAATAAAAATAATTTTTAATAATTATAAAAAAATATTTATATATGCAATTTTATTCTAACAGTATTTTGATATATATATATATATATATATATATATATATTTATATCAAAATATACTTAGAATGTAATGATATATATATCTATGTATAAATAATTAAATAAAAACAATACGAAATATACATATGTCCATATACATAATTACATAAATAATTTCATAAATATACACGTAGACGTCAAATATATAAATATGTATATATATTAAAATTCTACATGTGTATTTATGTAATATTTTTACCTAATTAAGTAATTTTAATGATTGCAATTTGAGGGACCTGCCTGCCAACCCAGGCCGAAAGTCCAGATAATTTAATTTGCTAGCACTGTGTTTAACCCTGTAACTTTCTATGACACCCTAAAACCTGTACATGGGGGTACTGTTTTACTCGGGAGACTTCGCTGAACACAAATATTAGTGTTTCAAAACAGTAAAACATATCACAGCGATGATATTGTCAGTGAAAGTGAAGTTTTTTGCATTTTTCACACACAAACAGCACTTTCACTGAGGATATTATTGCTGTGATACATTTTACTGTTCTGATACACTAATATTTGTGTTCAGCGAAGTCTCCTGAGTATAACAGTACCCCACATGTAGAGGTTTTATAGTGTTTGTGAAAGTTACAGGGTCAAATATAAGGCTTGATTTTACTTTTTTTTTTAATTGAAATTTGTCGGATTGGTTAGGTTGCCTTTGAGAGCGTATGGTAGCCAAGGAATGAGAATTAGCCCATGATGGCATACCATTTGCAAAAGAAGACAACCCAAGGTATTGCAAATGGGGTATGTTCAGCCTTTTTTAGTAGCCACTTAGTCACAAACACCGGCCAAAGTTAGCGTTTCTTGCATTTTTAACACACAAACAAATATAAATGCTAACTTTGGCCAGTGTTTGTGACTAAGTGGCTACTAAAAAAAACTGGACATACCCAATTTTGAATACCCTGGGTTGTCTACTTTAAAAAAATATGTACATGTTAGGTGTGTTTCAGGGATTTATGACAGATAACGGTGTTACAAGGTCACTATTGATACATTTAAAATATATATATTGAAACAGCAATTTCCTACTTGTATTTATAGGCCTATAACTTGCAAAAAAAAAGCAATAAAGCATGTAAACACTGGGTGTTTTTAAACTCGGGACAAAATTTTGAATCTATTTAGCAGTTTTTTTCATTAGCTTTTGTAGATAAGTAAAAGATTTTTCAAGTAAAAGTCCAAAAACATGTTTTTTTTTTTTAATTTTTCACCATATTTTATTATTTTTTTTAAATACAATATTGGACATAATACAAATAATGGTATGTAAAGAAAGCCCCTTTTGTCCTGAAAAAAACAATATATAACTTGTATGGGAACCGTAAATGAGAGAGCGGAAAATTACAGCTAAACACAAACACCACAAAAGTGTTAAAACTGCTCTGGTCCTTAACGTACAAACATCGCAAAAACAGGCCGGTCCTGAAGGGGTTAAAGGCTCAGAAACCCTTTGCAAGTGTTATGGCTTACTTAGCTTATTAGGGTGGGACACTGTGAGCCTAGAATATTGCACTTTTTCACAATATTCTAATTTACTGAGATTGTGGTTTGGGGGTTTTCATGAGCTGTAAGTCATAATCATCGCACTTATGACAAATCCCGGCTTGAACTATCTTGCTTTGCATGTAATGCGTTTATCTCATATATTAGTTTCCCCTTTTATGTTGCATTACTGAAATAAATGAGCTTTTGCACAATATAACATTTTTTCGAGTATCACCTGTAGGTTCTCATGTGTTTGTAATGCTTCTAGGTTACAATGTCTAGTATAAAATAATGCATATAATTTAAAGATGTACAAAAGAGTTAAAACAAAAAAATTGTTTTGTTAGTTTTTCTAAATTGTGTTCATAATCCTACTTTGTAAAATCCTACTTTGTTCGTTGCAGAAGTTGCTTTTGGAGCTGACCTTCCCTCTTTTTTGGCCAACAAAAGCATACTTGTTAGTGCTTGCTGTCAGTGTCCTATTAAATGATTCTCATAGAGAAGTATTGTGGAAAGAGGGAGCACAAGATAACATATTTTGAATACTTACTTAAATAACAGTTTAGTAAATATATCTTAAATTCATTTGGAAACTATGAAAATAGATATATTTACAATAATGTTGTATGATCTCTGATTCTGTCCTTGTGTTATGTGCAGACTTTTTTTTTAGTTTTCTCATAAGACATTTATCTCACACAGGAGGCTGTTGGCAGAGGTGTGCGAGGGAGCAGGTTCTGTCACCCTTTTCCCCAATACATGCCCTATTTTGTTGTTGAAGGGACTGCCTCCACAGAACGGTGTGTCCGGACAAATCCCGATAGAAGGTAAGTGTGTTGCCTTAGAACCATTGAATAAGGTGAGGCAACTCATTTGCAGCAATGGTCTCAGGAAACCCCCTGAGTCTGACATTCCTGGCCTTAGTTCTGTCCTCCAGGGCAGCCGTGTGGTTATCTTTTTGTAATGAGGAAAGTACTACATCCATAGCTGTTTGTGCAACCTTTTTGGTACCCAAGTCTACCTCTGCTGTATAATTCTGCTGGCAAGTGTAGCTACTTCTTCATTCACTACTGCTACATCTGCCTGAAACAGTACCTGGTGCAATGCATTGATATCTGCCTTAGTGAAAGGGGCAGTGTCCCCATCAGGAAGCGGCCCCTGTGACACTGCATATGCTTTTGCGAAGGTAGATAGCCTTTCAGGCAAGCTCTCCTCATCCGAGGAAGCTGAGATCGAGGCCCCATTTTAATGGGCGTGGTGCAGAAGAGCCCACTATCACAGGAACCATGGCTCAGTTCGGTTTGCAATATTTTTGTTTTCTTCCCCATCAGCTACGGAGATAGTTGCTCTGCCATACAATCCAAGATTGTAAGTTTGGTAACCGTGTTTCTCAAGAAACCTGTGTGGAGCTCCCATTGCATGTGTCTGACTGAGAAGGCTGCTGACTCCACCGCCTAGGCTACTCCATATTAGCCATGCTAAAACATTTATTTCTGATTCTATTCTCATGCTTTCTACCAACATTTCCCCAAATACAGATCCATTTTCTATTAACTTTAGCCATCACTTAGTCTTTGTCTGCCCTTAAATCAAGGCCATAGTTTGTTAAACTGATTTTAATAGGCAAATATTTTTCATAGACATTTCCACCATCAACCTGACCCTTTAAAAAAAAAAAAAATGTTAGCTTACTGATATACAAACCAGCAGTGAGAGGGGGCCTGCCCGAGGTTATAGAAGTGGTGGGGTGTGCAGAGCTCCCCTATCCTGCCAGTCACTCTTTGTAGCATAGCCATGTGGACTGCAGTACAGGCCAGAGCATATAGAGGATATATATATAGATTTGCAATCTGGAAGTTCACTCTACCCCGGATAATTGGAAGGTAGTAAGTTACAGAAGAGGGGAAGAGCAAGAGACACAAGAGAAAGAGTTTGATTACGAGAAATAAGTGAGAAGTCAGTGGCTAAAAGGGGGAATAAGAGAAACAAAAAAGGTGTGGTGGGGGGGCGTTGCTAACTACCAAGCTTAATGGCTGATTTAGCTCCGGGCACTGCAGGCTCTAAATCCAACTTACTGGAGGTATTAAACGACGATTAAGAACCCCAAAAGATCACAAAATATTTGGAAAGACCCCGGCTGCCAGCACATTAACTAAATTGTTCAAGGATTATGCGGACCGCATGTCGGACTCGGCGGATTCCAACATGGCACTGACGGCCTATCAGGCGGATTACAACCCGCCTAGCCCAACACTGTTAGAAGGCTCCATGTGGTTTAGACTCAGATCTAAAGGATATTATCAGAAACTAACCGTCCCATAGAGATCTGGAAATGATGCTGGGCAGACTTGAAATTTTGCTACAATCAAAGCTAGAAGGCTTGGGCTCTGACATTCGCCAGGTAGGCCTCATGGTCCAGGATCTGGAAGACGACAGGGAGATTATCCAGACCCAACTACAATCACTTACCTCAACAGTGGAATCCCACTCAATGTATATAGCTCAGCTACAACACTCTTTCGACGTAGATCACGTAGTGAACAGGGGTCGCAAAATTAACCTGTGGATTAGGGGCTTACCAGAGGACGCAAATGAGGACCTTCAGAAAATAGTAACAGAGTGTGGTGACATTCTGTCATCAAACTAGCATGGTGACTAGGGGTCATGTGATCAAGTTCATGTAGATCTTTCTTACAGGGGGATAAGCTTTACTTTGATATGGTAATTGATATGGTAATTTACAAGTCAGGAATGAGATAGCCACTCCCCCCTCTATCCTCATTCCTCTCTGTTCCTTCTTGGCTGTGCAGAGCAGATGTGCAGACGCCATGTGCTATCTTGGTGAACCATGTTATACTCTGTTGCTTCCTTTTCTTCCTTGGTGGATGGTGAAGGCCTAACCGTGGGTGAGATCAAACTTGTGGGGAAGGGGATTACTATATAGATAGATAGATAGATTTAAAAGGGTTGTTGCTCCGTGGGTCTGGGCTGTGTGTTTGTGATATATTTATAGTATTGTGTTGTTGTCTTCTAAATAAATACCTTTTAATGTAGACGAACCTTGAGTAATATTTATATTAATTTGGTGTTACACCACACAGAGCTCCTCAATATTACATTGAACCCATGATATTTGACAGGACCACGTGATATAATCTGTTGTCTCCACTACTTCTCAGTGAAAGAAGTACTAAAGGCACTGCGGGACACCACCTCCCCACTACTGTTCCATGCCGACGAGATGCAAATCTACCCTGACCTCTCTTGGCTTACACTGCAAGCAAGGCGAGCCCTGAAGACCATAAAAGATCAACTTCGGGCACGTAATGTCAGGGAATGGGGTTTCCCTTTTGCTCTTATTGTGAATCACAGAGGCAAGATGATCTCCATAGTGACACACCAAGTAGTTGCACCCTTCACCAGAGCCATGGAACTGCTGGACAGCCTTGTTCTGGACTGGTACATGCCAGAAAATACTCACATCAGCAATCAGCAGTCACCAAGGGGGTGCACACACCTAAAGAAGAGAAGGACAGAGCCTCCAAATGCCTCAGACCAGGCCAAAAGACAACACGACACTGGCATGATCCCTTCTCCATGCATTGGACTATACCCTGGATTCCTGGACTGACAACTTTTCCCATTTCCTTCTCCTGGATGGCTTGATGCCTCTCCGTCTTTATCCAAGACTTACAGCATTGGCTCCACATCATGGACATTAAGCGACGAAAGACCAAAGACATTCATAGGGACCATGAACAGTGACTTTATGCCTCCGTTGACTGAGTCCCTGGTTATCAGGTGGTTCTAGCCTGTTGCACACAAATAGACTGCTGCTTAGATCACTGTCTGAACTTTACACTGTGCAGGCTCAGTGGGCGAACACCTACCGAATCGTTGTGAGATCACTGAACAAGTTGTATGTGCTTGCAGCGAATCTGATGCTTATTGATTTGTTGTGTATATAGGGACCCCTTAGCCAACACTTTGTCTACTTGATATCACATATAACACTCCCTACCTAATGTTTAACTGTGGTAGAAGCCCAGTCATTGTCAGCTATTGCTCTAACTCAGATATGGTGACCACGGACCGGGGACATACACTGAACAAAATTCTAAACGCAACACTTTTGTTTTTGCCCCATTTTTCATGAGCTGGACTCAAAGATCTAAGACTTTTTCTATGTACACAAAAGGCCTATTTCTCTCAAATATTGTTCACAAATCTGTCTAAATCTGTGTTAGTGAGCACCTCTCCTTTGCCGAGATAATCCATCCACCTCACAGGTGTGGCATATCAAGATGCTGATTAGACAGCATGATTATTGCACAGGTGTGCCTTAGGCTGGCCACAATAAAAGGCCACTCTAAAATGTGCAGTTTTACTGTATTAGGGGGTCTGGGAGGGTCCGAAAACCAGTTAGTACCTGGTCTGACCACCATTTGCCTCACACAGTGCAACACATCTCCTTCGCATATAGTTGATCAGCTTGTTGATTGTGGCTTGTGGAATGTTGTTCCACTCTATTCAATGGCTGTGCGAAGTTGCTGGATATTGGCAGGACCTGGAACACGCTATCGTATACACCGCTCCAGAGCATCCCAAACAGGCTGAATGGGTGACATGTCCAGTGAGTATGCTGGCCATGCAAAAACTAGGATGTTTTCAGCTTCCAGGAATTGTGTACAGATCCTTGCAATAAGGGGCCGTAAAGTCAGGGAATGGGTTTCCCTTTTGCTCTTAATGTGAATCACAGAGACAAGATGATCTCCATAGTGACACACCAAGTTGTTGCACCATTCACCAGAGCCATGGAACTACCAGCTCTAGATAGAGGTTTTCTTCAGCCCGGTTGGCGTGACAGCGACAGCCACTTTAGTTCTTACACTAAACACTGCTATTGTTTATATCGTTACATAGAAATGGCATTATTTGGTATACATTTGGTATGGTTCCCAATGCTGTGTATCTGGATCAATCTACTACGTAAAGCATCCTGGGATACCCCTAGACACAGGCAACAAAGGGATTGCCTACTCAACCTGCCTCAATCCAGAGGCGGCATATAGTCCACAGTTCACATTTTGTGGTAAACTCAACATCTTACAACAACACAGTTATCCAACGCTGTCTCTTACCCGAAAAGCTATGTATCCACATGATTGTTGACTGTGTAACCATCCTTCCCACAAAGATATTCCTTATGGGTCTATATTAGGCTGCATGCTGTCACTTTCAAATTGTAGATACATTGTTGGTGGATTGTACCACACTCTTCAAAATGTAATGACGTAAGAGATACAAGAGGCACGGAAAGAGACCACAATAGGAGAGTACAAAATGCTAAAGAAGGAATAACAGGGTGACAGGAACAAAAGGATGATACAATGCACAAAAGGGATAAAAGGATGGGTAAGAGACACAAAAGGATGGCTAAAAAAAGAAAAGAGATACAAAAGGGGATAAGATAGACAAAATAGGGTTAGAATTTCAAAAGAGAAGGTAAAATACATGAAAGGTATAAAGGAGGGTAGGAGACACGAATGGGTACGGGGGATTAAGAGATGCACAAGTAGGCTAAGAGTTAAGAGAGTATTAGGAGAGAACACAAGGGGGTCAAGAAATACACACAGAAAAAAAGAAAATTCTGCAGGTACCATCATACAGTTTCACCCTGGTTGCTAAGTACCCTAGGCATGTCACTGTGTTAACTCTCTCCACAACATGCCAAGGGCAAATAAGTCTCCTTTAAATCTGATTGTCCGTACCCAGCCTATGACCCCATAATGTGCGTGCACGTCCTTTGCATGACATCACACGCACGTTGACATCGTCAATACTGTGGGCGGATGTGGGGCTACAAATTAGCACGGATCTGCAGCGGCCGGTGTCTTTCAGCATGCCGCAGGAGCCAGATACACTGGCACAGGGCTGCCGACCAGCATCTCCACCAATGCCAGGAAGGTAGTTATCCTCACGGACACCACAAGGTGACAGGTCCTATTGGAGCTTTTCCACCTGACCAGGCTGCAGCTCTCCTTTCAGGCAGGTATCGTCCCCTCTGCCTATTCCAATGCAGCCCTTCTTGCAGGCAAGTGTCATCCCTTCTGCCTATTCCTTTGCAGCTCTGCTTACAGTGTTTGCTATTGCCTTTGCAAAGACACTTGCATCTCTCAAGCCTAGCCCTCTTGATTTATCCCAGGGTTAGAGGGATTGCGCAGCCAGCCAACAGGTCCGAAGACTCTGTCACTGGGATCCCCAAAAATTCACACAGGACACATTTCCAAAACGAACTAACATTAAAGAACTAACATAACTCGCGACTAGCCCATACGCTCATTACACTTAGATTGCTGTGACAACAAAACGTGTCAGAAAGCATACAGGGAATTATAATAACATAACAACATATTTATAAAGGGATGGGGAAGACAACATTTAACACAAGATTTTGCTACCTTGCTATTCAAGTTGTGCATAAAGTGGCTGCTAGTTCCTTGCAACCAACAGGTGGCACTGTACAGGTTCCACAGCCAAATCCACATAGTTGATTGCAAGCATTTGCAATACAGGAGAGCACACTAACATGTAATACTGAACAATTACATTACACACACATTATAAACACCCTGCACGTATAATGGGCACAGGGTTACTTTGACATAGGAGCCATTTAGGAACCTTTGTAAAGTGTCCTTCTGCTCCCAGTGATGGTGACTAGTGTCACAGTTATGATGTGAGGTCTGCCCTGGCCCTGTTTCCTGGTAATAGGGCAAACTGTTTTGCAATGGTTTGCTCTCTCACTTGGGTCCCTGCTAGGTGACAAGAGTCATCTATGGATGGTGATGTCTACTGCCAAGACTCATAGTCATTATTCAAATTCATCCCTAAGGTGCACTGGAATCTGGGCAGGCCAGTCATTATTGTTTCCATACAAATCTCAACAAACAATATGGCCCATGCATTATATGTGAAGAATTGTATATAGTGAAACATGAAAAGGCCTTTTCCAAAGTTTTATGAGAAAGTTGAAGCACTGTCTCGAGTCTTGCTGCATTTCAATATCCCTTCATTAGAGCTGAGGGATCAGGCGTCATCCCTGTTAAAAGCATGCATAGAGCAGAACCAACATACAATATGGAATTCTGCAATACAACAAGTGATATTATTTTGGCATTCAACAAGCCTACTCATTGGGCACTCTTAAATGAACATACATATTAAATTCACATGCAGATTTAACTGTACTACACCCTACAAGTACAATAAAAATAAAACACAAACAAAAACTCTAAAAATAAAAAAATACAATATAAATATGAACATTTGCTTATTGTATGTATTAAAATATATATTTTTTTAAATACTTTAATTGTGTATTTCTAGTATAGTTCATAAATATCAGGCAGGGTTTTTTTTAGAGAGCAGCAGTGCATTGGATAATGTAAGGAAAATGGTAAAATTAATTTATAATATTAATCACCATCAAATCAATTGTTACATTTGCTGTTGATGCTGAAAAAGCATTTGAACGAGTGACTTGGAGGTTTTTAGATGAGGTTATAGGCTCATTTGGCATCATGGGATTGATTAGAGATAGTGTAATGTCTTCTTTCTATTCAAATCCTCGGACTAAGATTTCTGGATATATGTTCAAATCGAGGTGGTTCCCTATTAGAAACAGTACAAGGCATGTATGCTCTTTAGCTCCAATGCTTTACGTTTTAACCATGGGAACCTTGCTGCTCTGATAAGACAGCCACCTACAGAGTAGGGTATCAGGACAAAATCTCCTTAAAATTATCCTATATACACACAATGTAAACCTGACATTGACCGACCCATCTCAGTTAATTCTGGCAGTTATGGAACTGATTGAGGAATATTGTAGTTATTCAAATTTAAAATTATATGAACCAAATCCAAATACTTATGTCATTTCTATCAGAAGAAGAAATGTAGGTATTAAGAGATGACATGCATCACTGTATATCCTTGGAGAAAATAATTTCACAAATTATACATTTGGCAGAATCCACTATAAGGTTATTAATAGGTGGTACTATGTGCCATCTAGACTATATAAATTCTCAATTAAAAATTCAAAGTTTAGTTTGCAGTGTAGCAATACGGAGGGTTCCATGCATCATATATGGTGGGACTGTGATGATCTTATGGCATTTAAAGAAAATGTAACTACATTCTAAAATATTTTCCATATTGATTTCTCTTCGCAAAAGGTTAAGCAAAAGCATATTAGTGCATATATTATTGGCAGGTACGTTTTGTATAGCTAGAAACGGGAAAACACCTGGATCTATTTCATGGCAGGTATTCAAAAACCAAGTATATTTTCAAGGAAACATGAGAAAGGGTTTCTATATATATATATATATGGAAATCTATATGATATTTACACCAAAATCTGGTTACCATGGTTTACTATGTACCCTACATCAGATGTTATTGAAGACAGTAGGGACTGAGATATGAGATATGAGATATGAGACTTGGGACATTGCACCCAGACCACTTTAATGACCTGAAGTGGTCTGGGTGCCTACAGTGTCCCTTTAAGTTATTTTTAGGCATTTGGAATCTCATATTTAATGTACTATAATCATAAACACTTGAAAAGAGAAGGATTAACCATCATTTTGTTGTTTTTAGTCCTGGAATTTGTCTTAAACTTTCACAAAAACCATAAAAATGAACTTTTTGTCCCAACTTTCCAAGGAAATACTTAAGATTATGGGAAATGCATAAGACACTTTCAGTAAGGAAATGTTTTAAAACTTGTCATACCAGACTTCACTTGTTCATTAACTCATGTTGGATCTTGCTTAAAGTATTCATACATCTTTAAAAACCTCTACAAAGTTCACAGAAGTGTTTATAGGATTATCTTCCAAAACCATCATTATTTGCATGTTCTAAATTATTAGTATTCACATTCCCAATGGCTTCTTGTATTTAGTAAACCGCTCGTAAAGCCCAAATTACCAACATTTTACTCAGTACGTTAAAGCCAACAGAAGGAGCACTCTGTAATTTTCATATATTAAAGCAGTTATTTCCAAAGAAGTGACAGTTCTTTGTTTCTATACTCCGGTAAAGGCTGTTTCCAAAAAGTTCAATGGGAACTAAGGACACAAAAATCGTCCTGGTTATTCAATAACATGAGAATTGTCAGCAATTGACCAAAATAGCATTGCAGGAAACATATCTGAGTTGGACAATTCTCTCTGTCTAGTCTGTGGATTTACACCTCTGGCAGTAGCACTAAAAAGGTCTATATATGTATTATTTATTATGGAAAAGCTAAACATACAGACTCCAATTATCATGACCACTTAAAATCACTGCCAGTGGTCATGGTGCTTGGAGTAACCATTTAAATATATATCTAAATGTATGTATACATACATACACATACACATACACATACACATACTCATACTCATACTCATACTCAAACACACAAACACACACATTTAAACACAGACATATTTTGTAGTTAGGTATGTTGGTTGCAATAAACCTCTTGTGTCTTCTGGTTGGTATTTTGTTTGGCTTTAACTCAGAAAGCAATGGTAAAATCAGGAAAAGTAGACCACAATGACCTCTGTCAAAGTATGTTACTCCAGCTGGACAATAGCTTAAGCTTCAATGTTCTTTACCGTCTCCAAATTACTATGGGGATTAAACACAAAAAATATAGAGATATGACATTAATATGATGAATTGTGGGTCATAAGCCACATTTCAAGCATACAAATAAAACATCAAGATTCAGTTTCATAAAATACTACACAAGCAGAGGTTAGCAGATGTTGATTTCATTCTGCTACTCCTATAATCCTAAAGGAATTTATACATAGAAACTGGGAACATTTTACTTTTGTAAAAAAAAAAAAAACATATTACCATATTTGAATATAAATGTAAAAAGCTAGTAGCATATAAATCCTCTTTTATTGTTACAAATTAGCTCTAATATATGTATATCCTTTATGGCAAGCATACATAAGTCAAATTACCATTTTAATGCTATTGAACCATTACACTATTTTTAATGCTGATATTAAAATATTGTAATGGTTCAATAACAATAAAATGGTTAAAATTCTTCAAGATAGGAAGAATTAGATATATTAAACTAAAGATTTCCTTAATGTAGGTAAATATCATAATTAATTTAATTGGTTCAATTAAAGCTTGTAAAACATTCCAAACAAACAAAATGCCAAAGCTCAGTAAACCTTGGTCTTTCAGATATATTAAATATTGTAAATTATTAACTAAAATTGCTGCAGGGTTGATTATATGAGTATGAGTAATGCTAGAGGATATGATTATTGAGTATATTTTGCAATATGCATGGGAACTGTTTGCCATCAAAATGTGGAATTCATGTGCTTCTGGTATAAAATAAATTAATTTAATGTATACATAATTTAAAAAGATGGTCTTCTGCAGTGGTAGGCAATCTCCGGTACTCCAGAAGTTGTGGACTACATCTACAATAACACTCTTGCAGCCATATTGCTGGCATAGTATCAGGGGAGAGGTGGCCAAAATATTGCCCACCATGCAACCCTGTTTTTAAACCGAATAAGCTTGCAAATTTCATTGAAATGCACCCTGTTAGTTGCATACCGCTCTAAAGGTATGTCTAAAGAAACTCCTAACAGAATGCGGAATTCCAAAAAAAGACAAATAATTATAAAAAAACAAAGCAATCACAAATACGACATTTGAGGACACTATTACTGTCTAATTTTAAAAGTATCCATTTATGCACATTATAATATACATTGAAGTAAGTCATATTGAGTTCTTATCTTTAACAATAAGAAGGTATGACTTGAAAGAAACACAATTTTTGTTTATTGCACAGAAAGCAAATACATATAATTCCTTTCCAAAAAAAATAATACTGATATAAGGATAAAGAACTATATACTGATAGTTTAAGAATTGACAAAATCCAACTGATTAGTAATCATAATTTAGAAAAGTAAGTGTTAAATATGGTTTTAAAGACAGAAATGTTTTTTTTACACTAATCCACCCCTATTAGATAAGAAAAATTGCTTTAAAAATATTTTTACTTATCTTTTTACACATCAGATCTGCTTAATTTTTTAGAACAGTACATCAAGTATCACCTGCTTGCTTTGAGCACTCAGCTTGTATGATATTTTAAAATTCCTGTATATCAACACATTAAAGAATTTGTTTTGACACACTCATACCATTTAGTGCTTTAAACTGTTTGATATGTTAGACTCCTGCTTTTTTTCTCATTTCATACATCTGCTGCAAAATGTTAAGTGAGGAGTCTTACTCCACTTTGACACCAGTTCATATTAATGACATAAAAGAACCCAGCATCATTTTACATATTATTACAGTCATAGAAACCTCGTACAATGTAATCTTTATGCAGAGAATTCTAAAAAAGTTTGCCAAAATGCTATAACTCTAATAAATATAGTAGACATAAAACGTTGGTTTAGCTACTCAATGCTAAAACCCCTTTGCTTTTAAAAAAGCAGTACATGCATATGTTAGGTATAATGTAGTATATGCAAAAAAATTATGAAAATTTGACACTTTGTCAATATGTCAATAAATGCAAGATTATGTTTGCTCTCAAGTTTTAAAACCTCCAACCTTCTTTACCTTTTCATTAAAACATTGACAAAATTATGTGACCAGGTAGGCATCTTCATTTAGAATGCACACCACTATAGACTGAGTGTCAACATCATTTGTAGCCTGTACTGGTTGATAACACAACTACTTTTCAACAAATTAATGAGAATCACTAGCACATTGATCAGTGATCAGTCTGCGTAATTAAGGGAATTAATATACAAAAATAACCAATTTAAAATAATAAATGATAAAATGAAAAGCAGATGGTCATTTGAAGTAGCTGATTTTTGAAAAAAAAAATCTTCAGGCTACTGATCATCTGCCTCAAACTCTGACCTAATAGGAAGTAGAAATGTAAATAAAAAGTCTAGGTATATATGCTCCTTAAAAGAAAAAGATAATTTGGGTACATTTTTCCTATTTCAATGGATTCAGGGATGCCCATACAGGAGTCACAGTGAGCCCGTCAATGGTATGAAAAATATCTCACCTCCCAAGTGAGGGTGGAAGATCTGCATCATAAACTATTGGTGTACAGTGGAAGGCATTGAGATGCCATTTGAAGCAAAGAATGTCACTTCCTTCTGAGAAACTCAAGTCTTAGAAGAAGAAACTAGAAGGGTATGTACTTGACTGGTGAGGAAGGAGGAAGATATGGACAACTGGGAGAAGATTTGGGGGCAATATGGCCTTGGGGAGATTATCTCAATGTTTATGTCTAAGAGAACATTAACTACAGTAAGGGAGTGGGGGCCATTACATTGTGGGCTAATAGGGTTATGTGAAGGGAAATACAATTAATACTTTTATTTAATCAAAATAAAAGTCTGTACACAGGAACACTATATGTGTAGATGAAAGCCAGTGGTCAGTTCCCTAAAAAAACACATTTCATGCTCCAGATATAAGCAGATATCAAAGCAAAGTACAATTGGGAGTGGAACATCTGGAGTTTTTCAGTACTACTATTTTGAATGTGATGGTACTCTATTAGAAACTACTGAATGTAATGTACTAATAAAAAGCCATACGTTAAAGGGACTACATATCCTACATTTACATGTGATATATTATTGTTCATAAAAGTTATATTAATATATTCAGAATATTAAGTTAAATGCATCTCTAAAACAGCTAAAAAATTATCACATACAATGTCTTAAAGGCACAGTAAAGTATTTTTCATTTTTTTTGGTGGGGGTTAATTTGTCTACAGAGATATAAGCAAGAATTAATTAAAGACACCTACTCACATAAACTATGTATCTGAAAAAACAATAATGTGTAATATAAAACACAAAATATATGCAGAATATAAAAAAAAACTAAATAGTGCCAGGGCCCGGTGCAAGGAATTCTGCCGCCTCAGGCAAAGATCCATTTTGCCGCCCCATCATGCGTTTTAAGTTTATTCACTCAACACCAAACTGAACATTTCACTGTTTTTTGTTATTAATTAGATATACACCCAAATAAAATATTCTATTACTTTTGCAGGATGTTTTTCTGCAAGCCCTAGTCTGTGCCAGGTAATCAGAGGCTTCTTATTTAGACATAGCCTCTGTGCTGAAGCCACAATTGTGAGCATGCACGCTCAATCACAGCTTTCCTATGTTTCCCATTGAGCTCTAGTTCAGCTCATTGAGAAAGGTGGAAGGCAGTCATACGCTAGTACAGCTAGTCTGCCTCTTCTATTAGCTCAGTGGAACTTAAGGAAGTGGAAGAAAGCCTTCCTGGCTGCCTGAGTGACAGATAGGGAGGTGTTTTTGTCCCAATTATAAAAGGCAGATTTCTATTGAAATGGTCACTTTTAAAAACTGCCAAGAACCTGATAGACTCCAGACATATAAAACATTTCAGCAAGCTAAAATACTTTATGTATATGGATTATTCCTCCCTCTTCGCAAAACTAGTGTTTTTACTTTTGCTAAGAGACTGTAACGGAGCTCCCTGTACCCCCTGGGTACCTCTGCCAAGGACCGCTTCCTAGCTGCAAAAGAGGACAAACCTCAGCACTCTAGCCCTTAGTCGCTTTGGCTTGACTGGGGTCCTGGAACCACTCCCTCCTGGAGCCAAATGGGGAATTCGCTCTAGACACCCCCAGGTACTGGACAACACTCTTACAAGGACTTTCCCCATTGAATCCTCCACACTGGAACAGTGGTTAAAGAGAAGCCCTTTCCCCTCCCAGTAACCAGACAACACACAGTTCTGGGAGTACAAGCTGGAATACTTTATTGGCAGCCACAACTGGCCTTATATGCATGTCCCATGCAAGGGGCACTCCCTTCTGGACTTGAGAGTAAACCACAGTAGAAACAGATACACAATTACATTGGCTCTCAGATCCAGGACACTCCCATACATAATCAGATAATCCCTCCTCTGTGCCTGGGAGATAATTGGATCAGGAACTGGACTCTTCTAATCCAATTATCTCCAAGCACAGAAAAAACATACTTTTTCCCAAACACCCCAAAAGTACCCCAAAAATATATAAAAGCCCCACAAAATCCCCTGATAGCCCTGATCTGGGTGACCAACATATCCAAAAATCACCCAGATCAGTTCAGGGGTTCAGGAATTTCCTGGAAGTCATTTGTTTGATCGACCGCACGCATGGCCCAAAACAGTTCCAGAGAATCAGGGCTTGTGGTTGGTCTAATTCTGTAGTTTAAAAATGAACAAACTACGGAACATAGTCAATAGTTCTAGCCTGGAGCTTGTTCCTCTTGTTCATGGGAATATTTCCACGGAACAGTGTCTTTGTAAGTGTTGTCGAACCGACCGCAGTTGATCATGGAAGTCCAGCGGTGTTTGGGAATTTCAGTATCCGAAAATAGTTCCGAACTTGATGACCAAACACTGCTGCCTGTTTTCGTGCGAACAAGATGGCCACCACCTCGTGGTCGTCCATAAGAATTGCGGCCACCCAGACAAACAAATAAAACAAAGTAGCAATTAGGTTTAACAAGCTCCAGGGTAGTCTCCGGTTCGTGCGGCTGTTCGGTTCCCGAACCATATAGTCCAAATACACGAACGGAGACTTTTATATCACATTTTACAAGGTCCATAGTCTGTAGGCAGGAGGCTGGTAAACAGGCTCTTCCAGGAACTCATGGCAAACTCACTTGAAAAGGGGAGTTTGTCACAGAGACTCACATACAACTTTTCCTCAGTTTTTTCCTTTACTTACAGTCTCCATCTCTGCTTACCCTTCTCTACTTAATTTTTCCAGTGTGTCTCTGCTTTTGTTTTTACTTTTTTATTGTCTTGCACCCTTTTCACAGTGATCCCTGAGTGTTTTTTCCCCAAATGATCTATTTGTTAAGTGGTTGGTTTAAAAAGAGGCTAAACTAGACAAGTTGGAAAAGTCTCTAGCTCACCTTAGTTGAAAAAAAAAAAGTTTGAGCTACGTTTGAAGCTTTTAGAGACTTATCAAATCACTGTTTAGTGAATGAGCCCTAACGTGTCTGCCTGCTTGATTTTTTTTTTTTTTTGCGAGACAGGCACAGGGAATAAAGACCTATCTATATAAAACACTGCCTAACACATACTGTACACCCATACATCCAAATTGCCAAATACATACATACACAAACTGCCATATACACATACTGTCTAATACATAAACATATAGCTACATTATAAGTAATATGCACATACATGTACACTGCCAAATACACACACACACACACACAAACATACTGCTTAATACATACATACACCAACACACACAAAATGCCTAATACACACACACACAACGCCTCACACACACAAACTGCTTTATAGATACATACTCACATACTGCCTAAATGTATGCATTGGAATATATGATGATTATACATGTAATACATACATACACAACACATACAAACTGTCTCACACTCACTGACTAATACATACACTCACACAAACGGTCCAATAGACACACACTGATTGATATATACACATACTCACACACACTGCCTGATATACACACACACACAATAGATGATATATACACTCACTCACAAACACACATACTGCCTTATATATACACACAGCAGACTCATATACTCAGGTGGGTTTGGGTGAACTGGAAGGAGCCCATTCAGTGAGTTTGGTACTTCCTATATTGCAATGCTTGCAGTTTGTGTATGTGGTTCCTCCCACAAGCAGTTCAGGAACTAGACACAGGGTAGCTCTCATCTTGCACTGCCCTCCTCTTCAAAGGACAGACTGCCTGGATTGGAGACAGAGTCTTGGGAGGAGCAGCGACACGCTGGGGAGGCGGGGTTAGAATATGTGGGGCTGGTTAAGGTGGGGTTGGGGCAGAGTCTATTTATTGAGGGCAGGCAGAGGCGGAGTTAGTATACCATCAAAGCTACAGTTACAGCTGTAGAATTACTATGAGGAGGAGATAGCGGGAGCAGAGAGGGGCGGGCACTGGTAGGTCTGTCATAGGGGAGGCGTTGTTTCTGTGAGTGCAGCATATTCTCAGCCAATCCAGAGTCTTACAGCCCCTGCAGGTGCCGCCTCCTGGAAAGTGCCCTAGGCCACTGCCTAACAAAGAACTAACATGTATACACTATATTGTGGAGAAAATGTTATATTTATCTATGTTGATAAGAATTCAGACCCGGTGAATAATATACATTTTATGGATCTCAACCTAATTGGTGTCCTGCTATAAATTATCATAGATAAAGAAAACTTCAGAAAAATACTATGTTGCATGCTCAAAGGTGTCATCTTTTTCATGTGTTTTTTTCAAGAATTCCCTAAAGGAAATTATAGGAACACGCAGAAAATGTTGAGGCATTATGACTTTTAAACATATTGCTCAGGACTTAAAAACACAATTAAAACAATGGGGTTATTCTCCTAAATGACAGATCTGATAAAGGATGGCACATTTTCACTTAAATGTAAAACCATGAGGTGAAATTAAAACCCCTGTCTTTGTAACTGAATACAGTAGAAAGTTTAAAGAGATAAAAAAGTGCATACTCACACACAGACACAGACAATCTTACTGATGCACTCAAATAGGCTCAATAGGCTCATTGACAGACAATCTCAATGACACACACAGACAAGGTTACTGGCACACACACACATTTAGTACAGACAAAATCTGATACACACACAAGCTTACTACAGACAAGCTCACTGTCACACACACATGCTCACTACAGACAAGCTCACTGATGTGCACAGACTCTCCCTAAAGACAAGCCCATTGACACACACATGCTCCCTACAGAAGAGCTCACTAACACACAGATTCACTACAGACAGTCTCACTGACACACACATGCTCACTACAGACAAGCTCACTGACACACATATGGTCACTACAGACAAGCTCACGATCACACTCATGCTTACTACAGACAAGCTCACTGTACACACATGCTCACCACAGACAGGCTCCGACACAACCATGCTCCTTACAGACAAGCTCACTAACACGCACACATACATATGATCCCTACAGACAAGCTCACTGATACACATACAAGCTCACTCACTAGCAGGCACACACACACACACACACACACACACAAACTCACTAGCAGGCACACACACACACAGAGGCTCCCTCACTAGCAGATGCACGCACACACACACACACACACACACAGAAGCTCGCTCGCTCACTCACTAGCAGATGCACACACACAAAGACATCCACACACACAGAGGCAGACAGTCACTGACACCAAGGCAAACATCCACACATACAGAGACAGGCAGACAGCCACACACATACACAGACAGACAGTCACACACACACACACACACACACTGAATGTCACACACACACACACAGTCACACACACAGGCAGACAGTCACAGACAGTCACACACAGACAGTCACACAGTCACACACACACAGACAGTCACACACACACACACACACATACAGACAGTCACACACACACAGTCACACACACACAAACAGTCACACACACAGAGAGACAGTCACACACAGTCACACACACAGGCAGACAGTCACACACGCAGGCAGACAGTCACATACACGCAGTCAGTCACACACACACAGTCACACACAGTCACACACACAGTCACACACAAACAGTCACACACACACAGACAGTCACACACACACACATGCAGACAGTCACACACACACACAGGCAGACAGTCACACACACACACACAGACAGTCACACACACAGGCAGACAGTCACACACACACATAGACAGTCACACACAGGCATACAGTCACACACACACACACACACACACACACACAGTCACACACACTCACACACACAGGCAGACAGTCACATACACACACAGACAGTGTCTCACACACACACACACACACACACACACACACACACAGAGGCAGACAGACACACAGGCAGTCACACACAGACACACTGACCTGCTTCTTACCTCCACATCCCTTGGAGCTCCTGGAGGCTGGGTGTTGGGGAAGCAGGGACTCCTTCCTGCTTCCCATGCTGCATTAGCCAGGGCCCCTGCCGCACGCTAAGCCCCGCCCCGCCGCACACTAAGCCCCACCCCGCCGCACACTAAGCTCCACCCCGCCTCAATATTATTAATCTTATTTTTTTTAATGATCCCGGCCGGCACAGCTCACACATGGCCGGCCAGGATCATTAAAAAAATAAAATTAATAATATTGAGGCGGGGCGGAGCTTAGTGTGCAAGTGTCCCGTGGGGCTCTGTGCAGCCGCACAGCTCACATATGGCCGGCCGGGATCACAGGAGCCTGATCATTTCTGAATGGGGCTGTCAGCCCAGCGCCAGGTGCCGCGGCCCACCGGGAAATTTCCCGGTATCCCGGTGGGCCAGTCCGGCCCTGCATGTACATTAATCAAAAGTCACCATCCATGTAATGGGAAGTGTCTTAATGTTATTGTCAGATTCCAAACCAGATTTTCAGAGCTTTCCTACCTTTCATTCAATTTTGTTCCTGCAGTTTCTATATTTTGTCACTAGTGGCCTCCCTAACCACTAAATCTGAACTCCCTTGGTTCTACCTCATCTGCCTACGTTAATTACAGTACCTACAAAAGGAAACACCCTGCTCTATACATGGACTTTAGATTAAAGTCGAGGGTCAAATGGAAAAGACTTCTGTTCATTGCTCCTGCGAACTTACCTGAGTTATTACCTATTGATTACCAACCTTATCTACATTACCAAGCTTCTTTATTGAATCCTTATTTCCACAACCAACCTCCTTTGATACCAAACTTCTTCATATCAACTTGAACAACTTTACAACCCAACCCTTGGAACTAACCTTCTTTATTACTTCCTTCAAACCAATCTGAACCATGTTATACCACGATCCTATTTTGTCATTCCAACCAGCTTTATTACCATCCTGCTGAAAACCAACCTGATCTACTCTACCAAGCTTATTTACTTCCTACATGGAATCTATGTTACCACCTTCTGCTACAAACCTACTTAATTCCAACCTGAACTGCTCTACAATCCTGCTTTATTATCGGCTTCAAACCAACCTGAACAATGCTATCAACCTGCTTTATTGCCAACCTGCACTCTACCAACTTGGACTACACTAATAACCATTATTTCATGGTATTATTTGCCTGAATATTCAGTGCTCCTTCCAACAAGGGACTGATTCACTAAACCACTATATTTTACTTGCAATACTGAAACCTTATTCATTTCTGTTTTACCTGTCTTTCTATTTAACCAATGCTATTTAACTATATTCTGTAAACAACCTGTTGGGGCTTATTGCCTAAACCTTGATTTCTATTATCTCACTCTTACCTATAATTTTGTTTATAGGATCTTTCTCTGCCTTTCCTACAATTTTGTTTAGAAGTTTTCCTGTTAACATTTACCTCAATCTTTCTGTTCTCACTTCTTTACTTACCTCCCTCTTTTGCTTAATATACGTTTTGGGTATAAATATGTCTACAGACTCCAATAAACAGTCAAACGTTAACCCTGTCATAAGTCTCTTATCTGACCTGCTCAAGGCCCTGACAGTTATATTAAAATGTGAAAAAAATTATATTTACACTTCAGTGCTACAAGATCCAAAGAGCCTAAAATGTAAGTACAGCATTTAAAGATAGTTTCACTCTTAATCAGTCTTTCTTAAATGGGTCTTTTTTTCTAATATATCATTCTGAATTGTCATTAATTTAGACAATTAGTGTCTTCTCTCAAGAAAAAAACAACAATATTTGTATTTAAGTTCTTGTAATTGCAAGACCACCAGGGAATTAACATTATAGCCCCCCTTACTGCAAAAAGGTAAATGGGAGGGGTGTTCAGCTAAAAAAATGTTTTAATTTGAATGAAAAAACTAGCAATGTGTGGACAGGGGAAAAACATCTTCCCGAACACAATATATCCCCACTCATATTGTCACATTACACCCCACACACGCATTGTTAGTCACCCCCACACTTACCACTTACACACAGTCACCATGTCACAGTCACTCCCTACACTTACCTCTCACACAGTCACCATGTCACACTCAGTCACCAAGTCAGTCACGTTGCCATAGTCACCTGTCACATTACACCCCACACATGCATTGTTAGTCACCCCCACACTTACCACTTACACACAATCACCCTGGCATAGTCACCCGCACCAACAGTAATCCTCATATTTACAGTCACCCCTCACACAAACAGCGCCTCACCATAATCACAAGGGATATGCATGGGCAAAAAATTTGGTTTGGCACTTCCGAAATTCGGGACTTCGGCAATTCCCTAACCCTTAGGGCTAGATTCCTGTCTTCATTCCCTTAATTTTCCCTCCTCCCTCCTGTTTTGCCTCTTTTCAGAAATCCGAAGCACTTTGGCAATTCGGATATTCAGAAGCATTTAAATTGCAGAAATTTGTCCGAATTTTTTAACTCGGACCAATATGAATTGCACATGTCTAATAATCACATGTAGACAGCAAGACCACAAACAGACCCCTGATACATACTATATTTTGCAAACGACTCCCTTACAAATACACTCCCAGACACACAGACACAGATATGCATTCCAGTCACAGATACACATATACACTCAAATGCACAAGGATACTCACGGCCACTCACTCTCTGGCATATACATCCTGCACAATGCCAGAAGTGTGCACACAGATGCCGACACAAACTGCCATACACACACATTGTTTATGTGCTTGTGTGTCTCTGTACATCAGTGTTTTTGTGTCTGTATGTGCGTGTATCAGTGTGTGCATGAGTATATGTGTGTCCAAAGTAGCAAGATGGCTGCAATGTGAGGTTGATATTGTTTATGGAATGTTATGGTGATGTGGCAAAATATACAATATATATTCATTTAGATATATTTATTTGCAACAGCAAAAATTCTTTTTTTGCAGTGTGTGCACTGTATAAGTGTGCAAGCATTGTGCTGTGTAGTTTTTCTAGTCAAAATCAGTAGCAATGTCACAGTACAAGTAAATACACTACATTGCCAATCAGCAGTAGTGCCACAGTTTCTCAGAGTCTTAAGAGAACTGATAACACCTTAGCCACTGCTGCTGCCACCACACCTGTTGGTAGTATTCAGCCTCAGCATAGTGGGACTCTCATATCCATTACATCTGATTAACTAGCAAAGACGTGATTGGGTTTGTTTTTGTTTTTTGCTGAATTTGGCAACTCAAAGTCTACGGTATCATAAGAGACTGCTATGAAGAAGACTACCAGTTCCACAATAACTTGTGCTGCTACTTGCACTGGCACTGCAACTATTTTCTTTTAGAGCTAGTTCAAGCATTAAATCGTCTTGTAGGGGTGGTGTATCTGGTGATGAAATTGCTGTTTCCCTCACCACCACAAACATAGCAGTTTTACCTCTGCTCCAGGGGCTACCAGACTATGACTCAATGGGATTATAAGAAAAGAGTCTGGAGATGAATGGCAGCAGCCTTATATTTTCCTCATATCCATCTTGTCAAAGTCCATCTCTATCTGTTGTAGAAATGCCTCAACAAATTGTGACAGTTGTGATAACAGTTGTGCCTGCTGTCACTGGCACAGGTAACTCACCCACTGTCATTGTGACCATCACCACCAGTACCAATGCCAGTAACATCAATAGTACCAGTGCCACTGCCGTCAACATTTTAATTGACATTAATTAACACAAGTAATAGTATACAGGCTAGTTCTGAAATGATGTCCTCATCACAAGCTTACATATTAGGGATGTGCATGGGCAAAAAATGTGGTTCGGTTCGGAAATTCAGGTAACTAAAAAAATATTTGTTTGCTGTGGCAATTCAGACCAATGGCATTCGGTTTGGCACTTCGGACATTCATAAGCATCCGAATGACATGAAATTCATATGAATGTACATTCAAAAGGGAACGAATTGCACATGTCTATTGCTCATTTCATTGGAGAGGAAATAGTGAGACCGGATTGGGCAAGCCAGCATTACATTGCACAAAAGGAATTAGCTTATTGGTCAAGTTGTCTGTCCTTATTTACGTAATTTTCTCTCTCTCTCTTGTTTTGACACTTTTCAGAAATCCGAATTGCTTCAGCACTTCCGAACTACCGAACTTCATCACTTTGGAACTTCGGCACTTTTGTGTAATTTCTGTTCGTGACTTTTATAACGTTTTATGGATGCATACTCATGTCAAGGCATATGGTATCATATGGTATCACATCCAGGTGTTTTGGCGCATGCGAGGCAGTTATCAAGAAGCGTATTTAAACCCCAAAGAACACAAGGGATAGCAAGGTCCTGAGGAAGTCTCCGGAGACTAAACGCGTCAAGCAGAGTAGATGGGGACAAGCAAATCCAGAAAACAAATCCGGTAATAGCAGTGTAGTTCCAAGTGCATTTCTCCATGTGAGTGCGTTTTTTTTGTTTATACATAGAGATGTCCCGAACGGTTAGCTGGCGAATAGTTCCTGGCGAACATAGCGTGTTCGCGTTCGACATGGACGGCGAACATATGCGATGTTCGGTCCGCCCCCAATTCATCATCATTGAGCAAACTTTGACCCTGTACCTTACAGTCAGCAGACACATTCCAGCCAATCAGCAGCAGACCCTCCCTCCTAGACAGCATACAATTTAGATTAATTCTGAAGCTGCATTCTTTTTTTTTTTTTTTTAAGACAGAAGTGTGTTATATTTGAGCATGCTAGGCTGAACATGCGTATATCATGGCTAGTTGCACTGAGGGTATGAGTATATAGCAGTACATTGTTGTGAAAGATGGCTGTCATGTTTAGGGTGTAGCTTGCACGTTATCAACTGTGTATTTATATCAGCAGCTCCACCACTAGTTATAAATCAAGTGTGAGTCGCCCCATGAGATGAGACTAGTGAATAACATAATACATGAACGGTTAAGGTAAAGGCATGTAAGGAACTACGACAATAAACTATTTAGGAGGTGAAATAATGACATGTTTAAACGCTTGCTACTTTATGATTAGTTAATGTGCAGAGAGCAGTTCATGTGATCAAAGGCATGGTGTGGAGGATCGGCTATAGTGGGACATGCTTGGCAGGCTGCTGTTTACTGCTTGTGCTCATCCGATCCCTTCTGGGCACCAGGTGCAGACCCTGGGAGTCCCTGATACCTGGAACAACAAAGGCAAGTCTCTGGCTGAGTGCCGGGTTCGTGGCTTGAGGTGGTGGAAGCTTGTTTTGTCGGGTGGTCGGATCTGTCCCGGTTGTGCTTCACGTCCGGTGCGGGATTGTGGTGGCTTAAGGTGGAGGCGAGTGCTTGGGGGGGTAACGGAGCTCCTGTCGGGAAGTAGCTGCTCCTGGGCATCCCAGGATCGGGAGATCAGCGGCCTCTCCCCCCCGGTGAGCACCAGGCCACACTTGCCACGCAGAGGTAAGTAAGACTCTGTCGAGTTGCTGACCGCTATTAAGCATGTCGGGTCGGTCAGGTAGGAGCAACATTGCTGGGTCATCCCCTTCTGGGGTGAAATTCGCTTGTTGATAGCTGCTTAAAGTGAGATATTGAGGGAGCTCACACGAAGTGCGTCTTTCCTCCATGACAGCTAGGCCCCGCCCCCCCAGAAGCTGCATTCTTAGTGAGAGGAGGGACAAGTGAGTAGCTGCTGCTGATTTAATAGGGAAATCGATAGCTAGGCTAGTGTATTTAGTGTCCACTACAGTCCTGAAGGACTCATCTGATGTCTGCTGTAAGGACAGCACCCCAAAAAGCCCTTTTTAGGGCTAGAACATCAGTCTGCTTTTTTTTATTGTGTAATCTAATTGCAGTTGCCTGCCTGCCAGCGTGTGTGTCAGGCTCACAGCATATACTGTGCCCACTTGCCCAGTGCCACCACTCATATCTGGTGTCACAATAGCTTGCATTTAAAAAAAAAAAACTTTTTTGACTGTAATATAATAGCAGTCAGTTTCCTTCACACGTGTGTGTTTCAGGGCCTTCCAGGGCACAGTGTCACACCAGTGCAACTCATATCTGGTGTAACAGTAGTGTACATTTAAAAAAAAATACAGGGGGCTTGTTGTCACCTTTCGGGGACCCTTGGTGTTGTACGTGGCTGGGTGGAGGAAGATACCTTCAATGACATCAGTGAGGACAAGGAACGGGACATGGCTAGCTTGGTATCCAACCTTGTGCAAATGGGGAGTTTGCGGTTGTGCAAATGGACTGTTTGCGGTTGTTTGCGGTGCGTTAAACGGGGAGTTTGGTCTGTCACTTTGAAGTGGGCGTAACCCTTACACTACCTGCTCGATACAACATCATACCTGATGTTTTAAAGCACGTTATTCCAAACAATTTGGGAATGTTAGGTGATTTATGCCCTTTATGGATTAAAATCAGACTCTGCATCAACTATGTAATTTTCCATGGGAGTTTTGCCATGGATCCCCCTCCGGCATGCCACAGTCCAGGTGTTAGTCCCCTTGAAACAACTTTTCCATCGCTATTGTGGCCAGAAGGAGTCCCTGTGGGTTTTAAAATTTGCCTGCCTATTGAAGTCTATGGCGGTTCGCCCGGTTCGCCCGTTCGCGGAACATTTGCGGAAGTTCGCGTTCGCCATTTGCGAACGGAAAATTTTATGTTTGCGACATCTCTATTTATACACAGAATTTTATGCTGATTAAAGTTTGTAATATGATTCTGGTTTTCTTTTCTCTTTTATGAGGCTATAACATCTACATTGGTAACTAGACTAACACTTAGTGATTGTGGTGTCCTAATTTATTTATTTTCTTGTTATTTAGAGGATTAGGGAGTGATCCTTCATTTGGAGGCTGCCTGCACATATTTGCACTTTAACCTCCAATTTAGTTATATATATAAGAGTTAATAAACTCTCACTGTACTTATCCGATTCCAGCTACGTCACCCGACGGGGCTCTAATGCGTATGTGCGTGCAATTGATGCAATGCTTTACTATGGGGATTTAACTGACGCTGGAAGTCCTCATGGAGAGCGTGAGGACATTCATTATCAGTTAGTTGACCAAAAGTTGCCTAGCGAGCAGGAAGTGCCTCTAGTGGCTCTCTGATTGACAGCCACGTGAGGCAGTCTTAGCCCTGAAATGCAATTATTGCAGTTTCTTTATATCTACAATAATTAATACTTGAAGGTTAAGGGTCACTCCACCCACACCACCCCAATTATCTGAAATGGTCTGGGTGCCTGTAATGTCCCTGTAAGAAATTAAGATACAGCAGAGCTAAATATGGTAAATCCCATATGTTGGCTATTTCAATTACACTCCCACAAACTAACAGTATATCTTGTCGTCTTGGCCCAGCCACACTATTTTCCCCCAAAACTCTGCAGAATTCTGCAGAATTTCAGTACCAAAAACTGATTTGGGAATTAAATCACACAAACCAAAAATGAAGCAAAAATGTGCCAATCAGTATACTGCAAAAAGGATACATAATATAATTGTATTTATTTACATTAAAAATATTTTACCAGGAAGAATACATTGCGATTTCTCTCCTTTTTAAGTATATTCATATATATATATATATATATATATATATATATATATATATATATATATATATATATATATATATTGCAGTATACTGATAAGTGCATTTTCCTGCCATTTGGTTCACAGATCAAGTGAGAAAAAATAACCAATCGACGAAAAAACAGGAGAAGCAATAAAAAATATATAAATCTATGTTTATATATGATGTATTTATTAAATATATAATCTATACATACAAAATATGTAGATTTTTTTTGCACTCCTCCTTTTTCCCCTCTATTGCTTATTGTTCACTTGATCTGTGAATAAAATCAACATTTAGTGACAGTCCCCTAGTCGTCAATCATCTTTTCTAGCCATCAATCATTTCTATTTTTTGGAACCACGGGCCATTGCACTTTTCAATTGTTTTGTCATTCATTTACATTTCATCGCGGACTTCGGGAACTTGACCAATCATCCAACTGGTCCAGATTCGGACATGTTGCAGTTCGAACCAAAATGAATCTCCAAGTCTGATATTTTGTTACTTGAGAAGTCGTATATGAAATTCAGATAAATTCTATGTTGCACGTGTTATTTATATTTTAAATATACAAATGACTGCAAAATCATGAATGTACAGATGTATATATATGTAATAACATATTCCTATTTTAGAAAATTACAATTCATGTTTTAAACCTGAATGACAAATGATTTCTCAATATAAATCCACTGCCATGTTAGAGAATATTTATTCAACCTTCTAGAAAAAAAAATCTATAAGCTCTCATAATAAGTATGCAAAACCTGCCCTAGATATTCATTTTTTACTTTGAGATTTTTTTATCATGGAAGTCAGACCTAATGGCACTTGCTATGCTATGTCTCACAGTTGACAATACATTGCCATCAAAATCATAAGTGAAAAAAAGAATGATTAAACATCTTAGTCTACAAGTGATACACTGTGTCAAATACCTATTACTAAGAAGGCACGATTCATTATGACTAAAGAGAATAACCTGATCTGAACTAAAAGAATGGAACAGAATTGTTAAATAATTCTCAACATTTTAAGGAACGTTTAATTAAAAATACGATTTAACCACCAGCGTGATAAAAAAAAAATCCAAATGATTAGAACCTGTGTGTCAATTATCATAAAATTCATCATTGTAATTCTTATTAAAACTCTGTGTTTAGATAGGTAATGATTTTATAATATGGCAATTTGCATAAGGAGCTCTGAGATGGCTTATTATTTCAATCCTACACAATTACAATTCTAGCTCCATACATCAGAGCTCTTAGCAATGTAAAATCACTGCGCTAATTAATAAGCCATTTACTGACTGCAGCTAGTTATGGTGGTCCTGCAGCTGACCTTACGGAAGATGAGCCATCTCTGATGTGCCTGTGTGTAACTACAAACATAATGATGTGCCAGGAGGGAATCATTAAAAATAATTTACACAAGCCTTCATTTACAAGATCTTTTGATAGCGTGTTTCTCCGGTGTTTAGATCCACAGTGCATCCCTACCACTTGGAAAGGGCCATGCAGTTGAGTGAATGAGGATACCTAAGTGGTTAATTAAGAGGCATTCGGACGCCACAAGAGCCTCCTGAAAAATCCTTCTGATGTCTGTTATGTCAAATGTCTCTCACAGGCAAAGCCACAAGAGGTAGCTAATACAGCAGGCTAATTATTGTGGACTAGGAGCAGCTGAGAATGGCCTCTCATTGAGCGCTTGCTGGGAGCACAGAGCCCAAGGATTTAGAAGTGCTTTTGTGTGACTGAATAATAAAAACATTGAACAGATAAGTAACTTGGAGATATTAAATCGATGGAGCAGGTAAATGATATGAAATGCATTTAGATAATACGTCTTACAATGTATTTTTGTATGTCTCCTAATATGTTAGCTTTTTTCTTTTTATGAGCAATGTAACATTATTATTATTATTATTATTATTATTATTATTATTAATATTATTATCATGGTATTAAACAAAAAAAAAACATTCACTTGGTAGGGAGCATTTAGCCTATTGTATTGCTGTATGTTTTCAAACAGACGATGATTGCTGTGTATCTATCTAATATTCTAATTTTATTCTTGTTACAAGAATATTTTATTTCTATAACAATGTTTAGTGATTTATAGCCGTGCTATGACAAGCTGTGTTTAAAATGTAATGTTTAAAATTATTAAACCTCTGTTAAAAATAAAACATGGATATTGGATCATTGATTACACTGCCTACCCACTGCTAAATATGTTAAAAAGTAATAAGCTATGTGTTTTGAAAAATTGTTATGCTGTGAAAGATATATTGAGTCATATCTTAGAAAAGGAACAGATGAAGAAATGTCATTTAATGCTATATTTTCAAATTAACAGAAACACAAATAGTATATCCAATCATTTTAATATTGGGGAATGTAATTTATATTGCAAACCTATATAACATCATAATACTATGTAAAACACACACAAAATGAGCTGCAAATGATATTTTGTGTTGCAACAAAGAAAACAGAATAAGAAAAAATCTGTCTATAGAATTTGCATCAAGTAGTGTAATTATGTGTCAAGTATTAATTTGGGAGAGGTTCTAATATGGGTTTGTGATGTAGGTGATAATCATATATCCAGTGTACTCTAGACTTTAAATATAATCCTATATATGTATTATTAGAAATGCAGCAAACATTATTATTCTCATTAGTATTAGCAGTAATATCACTGTTCTAAAGGTATCACATATGAAGAAAATACAATTAAATAGTTGTGTGTAATCTACAGCTTATAAAAAAAAAAACTATATGTGCAAGTAATAAATAATTTTCATTTATCCTGTGACTTGTAATTGGTAAAGCAAATGTTAGTTATTCGAAACATTTCTTTTTTTTAAATTTGGATTTTACAACCATAAGTTACAAATTTTATACTAATTATAGATCTTGCATTTTAAGATATTGCACAGTTTTTGAGTGAAATTAGTTTAGGGCAACATTGGGCAAAATAGGTTAATTGGATTAGAAAGCACCAAATAGTTTAAAATAAAAAAAATATATATTGTAATATAACATCACAGTGCTTCTGGATAGATTTTTTTTTTTTTTGGAGTTAAGTGTGTGATGGATTGATGAATGTAACAATGGATGGATGGATGGATGGATGAATTAAGTGATAGATGGTTGAAGAATGGATGGATTCATGCAATAATTTAACATACTGAAAGTAAAATTCAGCTCAGCGCTTTCAATGTTAGATTATGTTCATATTGGACATTCTTTTTAAATTACGTATTAAAAAATCATAACTGAAATATACAAGTTGTGTAAGCCCCCCACCCACTCATTTATATTTGGTAGAACTATTTTTTGCCATAACAACAGCTTCAAGTGTAGGAGAATTTGGCCTGTTCTTGGCAAATTTACATTACATTTTACTTTGTTGCTTTCAGGGTCACAGGTTTTTAAAAATGCCACATAAACATAATTTAAAAACAGAAAATCCAGCGCACTCCATTATCCCCTAAACAGCAACTTTAGTGCTGACAGATTTAGTTAGTTTTTTTTTTAGTTTTTTTAAAAACACCTAATCCAGGCAAAAAATGTTGGGGGTTTAGTTACAGTATATGATCATACATTGCAAAAGCCTGCCACAACGTCAATGTACCCCATCTTTGGCAGGTCCTACTCTACCAGCCTATTGTCTGCTTCATGAGCTACTTACTTGGGAAAAAAAATCATCTAGAGTTCTCTGCAGTACAAGACTAAATAGGGACCTGAGATGAGGCACCTGTGACAGGGAGGGGTGCAAAACCAAGGAGTTGGCTAGACTCCCAAACATATATATACGTGAAAACATATATACAGCCAGCCCCCTGTTTTCTCACAGAAACATAATTTGACTGAAGTAAGTATTTTGTACTATGCTCTTAATCTAGTCCCAATGGATTTTTACATGTGTGTTGGGTTATTATCCTCTTTAAAAGTGAAAGTGAGTATGCTGTAAGTTTTTAGTGGGCTGAAGTACTTTAAAGCGGCACTGTCATGCCGAATTCCGTTTTTTTTTTTAACCCCCCTCCCGCCTCAACTACATCCAATCGACCCCCTAGTCATCCCCAAATGCCCCTATGCCCCCCACATTACCTATTTTTTATTCTTTATTTTCTGCCCCGATCTTTATTCAGGGCGCCGCCATCTTTGTGTGGGTAGGTGAAGTCCCTGTGGGACACGTCATCTACCCACACTACACAGACTGTGAGATTCCCGCACATGCCCAGTGAAACACCTGGACATGCGAACGGGAATTTCACCTATTCATTCATTCATCAGACAGACGAATGAATGAATAGAAAAAATCAGACGAACAAACTAACACTGTGTATCAGTGTTCGTTTGTTTGTTCGGTTTATTACAAGGAGGGAGCTACCGGCGTGCAGCTCCCTCCTTGCATTATGTAAAGACAGAAGCGGCAGGGAGCAGTGCTCCCCACCACTTCATTAGCCCCCCAGGTCCTCCCCTCACTCTATGGGGGTCAATATGACCCCCATAATAGCACAAGGGAGATTCAAATCTCCCCAATGCCCCTACTCGCTATATCGCGAGTAGGGGCATGTCCACTAAACAGTGAGCAGCCTGTGGCTGCTCACTGTAAAAAAAAAAAAAAAAAAAAAGGGTAATAAGGGGGGGACGGGGGACCTACTGTCCTCCCCCGCCGGCCCCCACCCCTGGACGGCGGGTGGGGGCCATAATGGGAATGAGGGGGGACCTACTGTCCTCCCCTCAGGCCCCCACCCCTGGGCGGCGGGTGGGGGCCATAATAGTAATAAGGGGGGGACCTACTGTCCTCCCCTCAGGCCCCCACCCCTGGGCGGCGGGTGGGGGCCATAATAGTAATAAGGGGGGGGGGGACCTACTGTCCTCCACCCCCCGGCCCCCACCCCTGGGCGGCGGGTGGGGGCCATAATAGTAATAAGGGGGGGGGGACCTACTGTCCTCCACCCCCCGGCCCCCACCCCTGGGCGGCGGGTGGGGGCCATAATAGTAATAGGGGGGGGGACCTACTGTCCCCCCCCCCGGCCCCCACCCCTGGGCGGTGGGTGGGGGCCATAATAGTAATAAGGGGGGGGGACGGGACCTACTGTCCTCCCCCCCCCGGCCCCCACCCCTGGGCGGCGGGTGGGGGCCATAACAGTAACAAGGGGGGGGACCTACTGTCCTCCCCCCCGGCCCCCACCCCTGGGCGGCGGGTGGGGGCCATAATAGTAATAAGGGGGGGGGACCTACTGTCCTCCCCCCCCCCCCGGCCCCCACCCCTGGGCGGCGGGTGGGGGCCATAACGATAATGGGGGGGGACCTACTGTCCTCCCCCCGCCCCCACCCCTGGGCGGCGGGTGGGGGCACTAAGTAAATTCCCCCCCCCCCCATCAAGGTGACTAGGGGTGCCCAAGCCCCTAGTCACCCACCCCCCACCCAAATAAAAAATGCCCCTACCTACCCCCCTCACCCTAAAAAATAGTGAGGGGGGAATAAAATTGCTAACCTGTAAAGTAAAATTAAACTTACCATTCGACGTCTTCTTTTTTCTAAAATCTTCATTTTTCAGCCCCAAAAAAGGCCAAATAAAAAACCATCATAGCCGTCGAACTAAAAATAAAATAAAAAACCCGAGCGCAGAAAAAAAACCCGACGAAAAAGAAAAAACCCGAGCGCACAAAAAAAATTATCCATCTTCACCCATGGAGGGCTCCGCGCAGACTGAGCTCCGCAGGGCTGGGCAAGGCTTATAAAGCCTTGCCCGGCCCTGCAATTAGCCTAAGAACACTCTGATTGGTGGGTTTAAGCCAATCAGAGTGCTCTTTGTCATTTTACAAGCGTGGGAAAGTTCTTTGGAACTTTCCCACGCTTGTAAAATGACACAGAGCACTGTGATTGGATGGCTTGAAATCCATCCAATCACAGTGCTCTGTGTCATTTTACAAGCATGGGAAAGTTCTTTGGAACTTTCCCACGCTTGTAAAACGACACAGAGCACTCTGATTGGCTTAAACCCACCAATCAGAGTGTTCTTAGGCTAATTGCAGGGCGGGGCAAGGCTTTATAAGCCTTGCCCAGCCCTGCGGAGCTCAGTCTGCGCGGAGCCCTCCATGGGTGAAGATGGATAATTTTTTTTGTGCGCTCGGGTTTTTTCTTTTTCGTCGGGTTTTTTTTTTTGCGCTCGGGTTTTTTATTTTATTTTTAGTTCGACGGCTATGATGGTTTTTTATTTGGCCTTTTTTGGGGCTGAAAAATGAAGATTTTAGAAAAAAGAAGACGTCGAATGGTAAGTTTAATTTTACTTTACAGGTTAGCAATTTTATTCCCCCCTCACTATTTTTTAGGGTGAGGGGGGTAGGTAGGGGCATTTTTTATTTGGGTGGGGGGTGGGTGACTAGGGGCTTGGGCACCCCTAGTCACCTTGATGGGGGGGGGGATTTACTTAGTGCCCCCACCCGCCGCCCAGGGGTGGGGGCCGGGGGGGGGGCAGTAGGTCCCCCCCCCTTATTACTATGATGGCCCCCACCCGCCGCCCAGGGGTGGGGGCCGGGGGGGGGAGGACAGTAGGTCCCCCCCCCTATTACTATTATGGCCCCCACCCGCCGGCCAGGGGTGGGGGCCGGGGGGGAGGACAGTAGGTCCCCCCCCTTGTTACTGTTATGGCCCCCACCCGCCGCCCAGGGGTGGGGGCCTGGGGGGGGGAGGACAGTAGGTCCCCCCCCCCTATTACTATTATGGCCCCCACCCGCCGGCCAGGGGTGGGGGCCGGGGGGGAGGACAGTAGGTCCCCCCCCCCCTACTACTATTATGGCCCCCACCCGCCGCCCAGGGGTGGGGGCCGGGGGGGAGGACAGTAGGTCCCCCCCCCCTACTACTATTATGGCCCCCACCCGCCGCCCAGGGGTGGGGGCCGGGGGGGAGGACAGTAGGTCCCCCCCCCCTTTATTAACATTATGGCCCCCACCCGCCGCCCAGGGGTGGGGGCCGGGGGGGGGAGGACAGTAGGTCCCCCCCCTCATTATCTTTATGGCCCCCACCCACCGCTCAGGGGTGGGGGCCGGGGGGGGGGGACAATAGGTCTCCCTCCCTTATTTTACTTAACGGCCCCCACCCGTCATTTAGGGGTGGGGGGCAATATTTTTTTTTTTTTTTTCTACAGTGAGCAGCCACAGGCTGCTCACTGCTTACTAGACATGCCCCTACTCGCGGTATAGCGAGTAGGGGCATATTATTTACTAATACCAAGTCATTTTTACTTGGTGTTAGTAAATTTGGCTGAAAGACCAGTTTAGGTCTTTCAGCCTTTTAGTAGATAGCTCCCTGATACCGTGGGAATTAGGGAGTTATCTACTAAGCGGCTGCAAGATGCAGCCGCGGCAATGAATAGGATTGGAGTTTCATTCATTTGAATGAAATTCCGATCCGAACAAAGTACCGAATTGCATCCTAACACCAATGGAGAAACAGTGCTCATTCTGTTAGGATGCAATTCGGCAGTTTTGCCGGCGTTCTGTCTAAGTGACAGGACTTTCGGCAATACTGACAGGAAGCATTGTGGGAACAGGGAGGAAAGCTAGGGATCATGGGAAAATTGCTCTGACCAGCGGAAATGAAGCACACTTTGCTCCTCCGCTGGTCAGAGCTGGTCAAGCGGAGGAATCCCATAAGACAAAGAGTCCCTACTTTGTCTTATGGTTTTAAAGAAAACTAAAGAAGAATGGAAGAAATGAATAACAGATCCCGAGAGAGGGTGAGAAGAGGAAGAGATTGAGGAAAGGTAAGTTCGGCATGACAGTGCCGCTTTAATATATTTTGCTAATTCTGTTCATACTTCAGTTTTAACTCTCTGCACGGTCTTTTCTGACTAGATGCATCCCACAACATAATTATGCCACCACCATATTTTATTTAGGAATAGTTAATCCTGAATCTTATGCAGTGCTAGCTTAGCACGACACAGCACTTGAGTTGTAGCTAGGCCCAAAAAAATATCTCTACAGAAAACCTCTTCCTCCATCACAGTTGGAACGTTCTTGTGGTTTTTGGTTTATCCTCTTTGTACGTTTGTTCTGGTGAGGTTCAGGGAATACATGATATATTTATAAAGAATCTCTGATCCAATACTTTTTTCATTTGTGTATGTCCAACAAATCAGCAGAGCACTGTGGTCTATTCTGAATCCAGTTTGGAGCAGCAGTAGAAGAGGTCTATATCATTTTGCATGGTTTTAAAGTACTGAATAAACCTAATCACATTTTTGGTTATTCTATTTATACGGTTGACTGCTGCACCATTACTGCAGTCACAACCACTGGCACTGTAAATGCTAGAATCTTATTGCCAGCCAGTGATGGGATAAAATGTAATTCTCCTGTTTTCAAAAAAAGTTGTGATATTTATCTCATCTATACATTTGTGTTATGTTATCACTAACTTTAAAGTGATTTTTCAGAAGTGGTGGTTTTATTATTGTTTTGTTATCTTGCTACTGCTTTTATAACACCATAATTGTGAATAGGTTGTTATATCGTTAATGTTTCAAAGGTGGAGACCAACTGTACTGTATTTGTGTCCTACAGACACTATGTGATATATTGCAAGATACTGTATACTATCTAAAGTGTATCCTTCTCCCAATATTTGTAGTAAGCATAAACAAATAAATGCAAAATCGAATTTCTGCAAATTTGCACAATTCTATTTTTTGACGTTCGCCTGAAAAGCAATCTCTATACAAATTACTTTTTATTTTTATTATTTATTAGTGTTCATGTGCTGTATATTACTTGTTTCAAATAAAAGTTATCCTTATATATTTAAAAAAAAAAAACATTACTTGATATTGAAGGGATTAAAAATACCCGATATTTATTTGACAAATGGTATATATAAGGAGGTATAGACATTAATAAAGGTTTACATTGTGATTATTTGTATTGTATTCAATTTCCATGTTGCATATTATTTGTTCATTCTTAACAGAACTTTGTAAAGGGATCCAAAGTTCTAGAGATAACCTGAACTCATTATCATGCTATATTTCAGGTAGAGTCAGAAATACTATTATAAACCCCCCCACCCAAAAAAAAAAATATATAAAAAGGGACTGCACATAGGGGCTCCAGTTAATAAGGATTGTTTATTGGAAAAAAAAATAATTGTTACTTGCAATACAATTCATTTTATTTTAAAACATTTAAGGTTGTCAAAAAGTGTATCTAGCTCTTTTGCCTACAATGCATATTTCTGTGCCATTTCCAAAGAAGAGATGACAAAAATTATATAAAAATATTAAATACACTCTTTGTAGGTATTTGTAAATACTTGGAAGGCATTACTGAGACTACACGTTCCTTGAAATACCAGCATGGTGTAAAAATAATGTATTTATGTGAGTACAATGTCATACAGCACATCAAAATTATACCATGCTATTGCAGTCAACAAATATTTACCTACACTTTTTATTTGCTTTTGTTTATTTATTTATTTATTTTGAAAGCTGGCCTTTGGGATGAGAACAGCTATTCCTACAAGCAAAAGTCACTAAGAATTGTAGAATTACATAAAAGACCGTTCAGTGATTATTTTCATAAAGCTTATGTTTGCAAAGTTAATATTGGTAGATTTAAAATATAGATTTAAAAATATATAAATGTCATATGATACATTCACAGAGTTGCCAACAGTCCTGTTTTTGGGCTCCTGTCCAACAACTGTATCTGGCAATGGACCAGGCCCCTGTCAGCTGATTGTTCTCCCGTGCAGCTTCTATGCTGGGAGGAAGTGATTAAACTTCACTTCCTCCTTGATCACAGAGAGCTGCATCATGGGGAAATAGAGATAGGAAAGAGCCACCAGCCTTAAAAAAACTGAGTTCTGATGAACTATTTAGACCAAGGAATGGTCATATGTCAATATGTAGCCAGCAGAGATGATGGGACAAGAGCACAGTCTACCTCATCCCAGCCCTGAGAGAAGCTCATTGGGAATTAAAGTTTAGACAATTCAGCTATAATTCAAATTCAGTTAAATTCACTTTGAATTCTCTCTTTAGTGAATCACCCTGTCTGGGGGCAGGTAACCCAGGGGTCTCTCACTGCACTAAATCTGTGAATTATAACCTGTCCAGTTCTTGCAAGGTTTCATGCAGCATGTGTCACAGAATGAGAAGGGGCAATTATGATAGTAGTCACCATCACTGGGGATGGAAGACAGACATTATGTGTGGGCCCCCAGATTCATCTTGTGTTTGGTCACCCTGTGCCCAGTATTGATGCAGGATATGTTAAATGTATCACTTTTTCCTGTCATTTTGCTTCCCCAGATAGGCATTGTCCCAATGTCCCAAGGACACTGCCAGACCATTCATTTTATTTAAACTAGCTGTTCTTTTCCTCCCCAATCTCCCATCAGCCCTTGCTGTTATCTGGCCCCACCATTCCAAGTACTATAGTGCTCCATGCACCCCATTGTATGTAAATGGGGCTGTTGGGGGAATAAACATGTGTGCTATCTGTAGTAAAGTTAGTTGCTGTTTTAACCTTCACCAAGTGTCCTCTGCTGTTTGGGGAAAGGGATATAATCTGCTGATGAAATCTGTGTCCAGGGCTATAAACACAGTAGCCTGGTCCAGGGTTGGTGACTGGGTCTGAAGTCCCTGATAGCTATGAGAAAGCAGACTTGGTGGAGGTATTCGGTCAGAGTACTGACAACAACCAACTGATTTCTAATCCCTGAAAATAGAGGTAACAACTTTGAAATGTAGGTCTGTGAAAATTGTTATATAAATAGAGCTTTTCTAAAAAATACCAAATACTCTTACTAATGCTTACACACACACAGTGTTGCTTTTGTTCAGATTTATTTTTTATGAACTTTTTATTAAAGTTAAGTTTTACATGACAATTGTCCATAGACAATCAAGTAATGAAGCCACTCTTCCTTCAAGTGGTCTCCAGTGTCTATTAGGGTTTAATCCCCGCTCTTCTAGGTGGCTCAAAACAGTGGTGGCTTTGAATTATTATTATTTTTGTTGTTGTTGTGATATTTTGTTAATTTACTCTACTATTAATGTTTAATTTGCATGCTTTCCCTGATGACATTTCTCTGTTGGTACCCAGGCATTCATGAGCACATCCAAAGCATCATAGGGTGGCAAAATCTACATGAATGCAGAAGCAAATTGGAGTTAAGTATTTTTACTGGCCTCCACCTCCCTATTCCTACCATGTATGTATATATATATATATATATATATATATATATATATATATATATATATATATATATATATATATATTTAAATTTAGACTAGGCTAGTAGCTAAGATGCTCAAATTTTCCATCCATTCACTATGAGTGAAGCAACTCAGTGTAAAGCAAACTCATACCTCTTCATCTAATTTGTCAATGGGGCAGAGCAGGCATTTCAGAGAATATAGAGACTGGACTCAAAATAAAGAGTGGCTGGTAACAGCATTGCTTACTAACCCAGCACAAGTCTTCACATCTATATACTGGGGAAAAGGTGGCTATCCTTGGTATAGTTGCGAGAGGATTTGTTAAGCAGAAAAAACGTGCATTGTTTTTACATACTGAATTATTCTATAATGTAACTTGCACATTCACTACCATACTTTGAGCCCATCACACTGTCCGCTAGCCACATACACAAACACACACTCAAACCTCTACTTACTCAGTCACCTATCCATTAATACGTATTCTGACTCCAACTCCAATACAATGTAACAGATGCTCAAACACATTGGGACATTTGTCCACATTCATAAACACACACTCTGACATCTAGCTATACATTTTCACTGATGCGTACATTCAGTACATACAACATTTTTCGAGCCCCAGTCTACTCACACATGCCGAAACTCGCTCCAACTGGACTTCAGTGAAGCAACTTTCCTGCACCATTGAAGTATGGACACAGGAGGGTGTAACGGATCACCTGGCACCCCGACTGGGTACCTCCGTTGAAGGATGCTCCTAGCGCTTACAGAGGGCTCCAAGCGCTCCAGCAGACACCACAACCACCGTAGACCCCACGAACCGCCGCAGCTTGGTTGGGGTCTCGCTGTCTCCTACCCACCCTGGACCTATGACAAGGCTCCAGGATCCAGTGGGTGAACCTCTCCTCCAAGAGAGTGAAGCAGGAACAAGCTCTTACAAGAGCTTAGAAGTGATTATCCAAGGGAGCATGCAGAGCATAGCAATCCCTTGTAGTGATATAGCGATTCCCCCAATAAGAGACAGGACTCTAGATTAAGGGTGAAGTAAAACTGATGTTTAATGGCAGGTACTCTGCTTTTATGCAGTGCTCCCCTGCAAGGGAGACGACAACAGGCAATTAGGCATTAACCAATAAGATAATGGTTACATCCCACATATGCCCTCCACTCTACTAGGGAGATAATTGAGTTTCTTTCTGTATCTCCTCAATTATCTCCAAGCTAAAACTTATACATTTTTATACATTTTTATAACTTTATGATTTTGTATCACACAGGGATAAAACTTATATTTTTATGAACCACACAACTTGGGGACAAACATATCAAAAATTCGTATAAATCGGTTCAGTGGTTCCAGAGATATTGAAAAAGTCTCTTTGGACCAACCGCATGCCTGTTTGCATGCCCAAAACAGTTCCACAGATTCAGGCTGTGTGGTCGGTCTATTTCTGCCTTGAAAATTGACAAAGTCCTATCCGAAGGCGGCATTAGAATAGTCGAACGCATTTCGACTTCTGTCGAAGCGTCGAAGTAGAACAGGGTTAAACTTCTGCGGTGGTCGTTAGTCGAGTGGCAGTCTATTTCACATGAAAAGATGACAAAGTCCCATTCGAACGGGTGTTCGAATCTTCGAACGGGACTTAGTCTCCAGCCACGGTGTTGAAGGGTAGGGGAAGGTACAGGTCAGCGGTGTTCGTTCAAATGTGTGGCCGATTTCCGTTCCAGGGATTTGACGGCACACACCGCTGACCGCGTTCGACTGTATTAAAATGGCCGCCGCCACGTGTTCGACTGTCTAATGGCGGCCACTTCGACTACTTCGGCACTTTGGCTGTATCCGAAGTGCCATATCGAAGTACCAATCCTTTGTACAAAACAGTTAAAGGGCCAGAAAAAGCATAACATAAGTCCATAATGCCCAAATACAGTTGTTAAAGGGCAATACATCCCAGGGCCATAGTCGCAGGGCAGGAGGCTGGCAAACAGGCCCCTCCAAAAAACAGTGGCGAGGTTACTTTCGCCACAGAGGGTGGCTTAAAATATGTGTTTTCTTTATATATGTGAATCTGTGACAATGTGTGTGTGTGTGAAAATCTCTTTGAGTGTATTGGTGTGTGTCTGCATACATCTGTGTGTTCAAATGTATGTGAATACATCCCTGCGTTAAAATGCTAATATTGCACACAAATACAACCCTGAAAGGATGGGAAAACAGAAGAAAATATCCTGACAGATTTAGTAATAAATTATACATAATATTCACTGAAAATTAAATGTAAAAGTGTCTGCAAAAATCTACCCCGAGTGTTCCTGGAAATATTTTTAAAAAGTCAGCAACTATACACGCATGTTCCATAACACTAAGCAGTTAGGAAAATCACATTGCTCACTGCATACGCAACACATTGGTTAATAGTATACACATTCATACTGTCATCCTTACCAAATCCTTATATATATATATAATACTGTCCAATGCTTGCACTCCAGTAAAATATTGGTTATAGCCCGGTGTTTGTCAGCAATAATGATAGATATCAAATAGGAAAAAGCACTCCAGGGACTTCATTCAATTGGTGAAAAAATAATAAACTTAGTTTTATTCGGCAACTGCCATGCACTCACAGGTCTTGATAAATAAAAAATCGGTATTTTATTCTCCAAACAGGGTACACATTGTCCGATCGACGTTTCGACCCCTTAGGGTCTTCCTCAGGATCAATGTACCCCCACAAATATGACAAATATATACAAAAAGTAAATAATGTACTCACCAATCGTGATACAGTTCCCCCACCTCCATCGTGTGTACCCGGAAGTGTCCTCGCGATCATGTGACCTGACGTGATACGTGCGTACTGACGTGTCAATTTGTTGCTAAGCAACCAGTGTAACAATTGGTGAAACAGCGAGTCCATCACTCGTAGGGTATAAAGGAGAGATCTACATATGTGTATAAAGTGTATGTGATAGAGGATCTAAATAACAATCCCCAAAGCTATGCAAAGCTATGTAAAATCGTCCATAAAGTGATCAGTGCATGCTATATGTGCGTGTGAACACAAAATAAGTTGATAAAAACTACACCCAGTGAATAAGTGAAAAAATAATAGTACTGATCTCCTCTAAACATATGTGAAAAAATCCTATGTGTATAGTATACATTATAAATAGTGCAAAACATATATATATATATTGCTTTCCAAATATACACATACAATATTTCTAAAAATATACTGGAAGACAGGAATGGTTCTGGCATGTGCAAAGACAAGCAAGAAGGGCATATCTATATGGCAAAAGGAATTTTGAGACTTTAAACATAGTCAAATAGCCAATATAAGTTCCGATTAAGTCAAAATATAAAGGTAAAGGTAGTCAACTGATCACCCCTGCCATCAGCAACTGTTAACCCTTATGGATCTGTATGGACTGTCTCTATAACGTAAACTAGGAATAAATTTTCTTAAACTAAAGGTTACGCTGTTTAACTAGATCTAATGTCCCCTCTGTCCAGACATACGGGAACATAAGAGACAGATCAGAATCTCCAGTTTAAATCGACAAAAGTACGTAAACAAATAGCCAAAAAAGAGGGAAAACGACAGCAGAGCCCAAACCGAAACCAAACGGAGGCATCCGAAATAGCTGTCCGTCCCCAACCAGACATCTATAGTCTAGAGAGATACATACCCATGACAATGTAAGGTAGGAGCTATCCATCCAAAAAAGGGGGTAGTGTCTATAGTGGGAATGTCTCTGCTATCGGTATAAACTAACAGAGACGGAACTAGAGCCCTGTGCAGAAGGGATCGGCCCCTGACGGGTACGAGGTTACCTCTATAGATAAGTACTACAGAAAACAGCTACTAAGTTTCAAGAAAAACCAATAAATATACAAATTTACAAGAACATAGACAGCACTATGTTCTCGTTGAGTCCTTTAGGGGCCACAGTGTCCAATCGGTGTATCCATTGGGCTTCCCGTTGTAACAACATCTTTGACCGGTCACCCCCTCTCGACATTGGGGGGATGTGGTCTATGGCCACAAATCTTAAAGTTGGTAGTCTGTGTTCCATGCTTAAGAAATGCTTTGCAACAGGTTTGTCGCTATGTTGATCTCTGAATGCCGTCATAATCGTGGATCTATGTCCTCGTATACGATCCCGTAGTGTCAAATCCGTTTTGCCCACGTATGATAGGCCACATGGACAAGTGATCATATATATAACATGATCAGTGGTACATGTGATGTAATGAGGTATTTTGATCTTTAGGCCACTGTGTGGGTGGGCAAATGTTGTACCACTGATCATGTGACCGCAGGTGACACAGCCAGTGCATTTATAGCACCCCTTCTTAGAAATCTGTTTGGTTTTGCGATAACTTGCTACTGGGTCATTCTTTACCAGCAAATCCTTCAAGTTTCTGTTTCTTTTGTAGCTTATAGTCGGGGTGTCTTGAAACGTCTTGGGTAGTGTCTTATCCGATCGCAGCATTCCCCAGTGTTTATGAATGGATTCTCTGATTTTCGCGGTCCCTGTATGAAAAGTGATGGGCAGATAGATCTTGGGTGTTTTCACTGTTTTAATGGTTCTGGTTGTCGATTTCTCCTGTTTCCAGATATCAAGTGCTCTGGTGTGGGCCAGCCTCAATATATGTGGTGAGTACCCCCGCTCTCTAAATCTCTCCCACATCTCTTTAATCTGATGGTCACACTTTTCCATTTCTGTGTTGTATCTCAAGACTCTGAGAAACTGTGATACAGGTAAGGACCGTTTAAACTGTTTGGGATGGAAACTGGACGCCATCAGTAAGGTGTTGCGGTCGGTCTTTTTCCGATGTAGAGTGAATTGTAGTTTGTCATTTTTCTTATATATTGTGACATCCAGAAATTGGATTGCCAAGCTGTCATGTTCAACACTTAACCTGACTGGCGTAGGTAGTGAATTGATATCTGCGATCATAGTTTCCAAATCCATCAGAGTTCCAGTCCAGACAAAAAACAGGTCGTCCACAAAACGATAATAGTGCTTGATATGTTGACCATATTTTTGCAAAATATATGTCTGTTCAAACATAAACATATATGCATTGGCATATGACGGTGCCATGGCCGCCCCCATCGCAGTTCCCACTAGCTGAAGGAAAAATTGGTTCTCAAATTTAAAGTAATTACATGTGAGTGCTATAGACAAAAATTCCATGAGGTATTCAATGGGCGGTCCCTCATATACTGTAGATGTAATCAAAATTTCTCTGAGAGCCTGTATACCTTCCCCATGGGGGATAATGGTATATAGACTTTGTACGTCCATTGTTACCAAAAGTGCTGTAATCTCCACAGAAGGATCCTGGTTGATTCTGGTCATAAGGTCTTGGGTGTCTCGTATGCATGTAGCTAAGGCTAGTACGCTGTTCTTAATGAAGATGTCGATGTATTTAGCGATCGGTTCCAGAAGACTATCCTTGGCCGATACTATCGGTCTCCCTGGTGGTTGTGTCGGGTCCTTATGGATCTTGGGTAAGGTGTATAATATTGGGTGTTTAGGATGTTCTACGTGCAAAAATTGAGCTGTTTTCATATCCAAATATTCACACTGTATTCCAAGATCAATATGATTTTGTATTCTCTTCTGGAATTTCTTAGTCGGGTCAAATGTAAGTTTGGCATATGTTCGAGTATCATTTAGTTGTCTGTAGATTTCAGCTTGATAGTTATGATATGATTGGATAACGGTTGCACCCCCTTTGTCCGCTGGTCGTATTACGATATTGGAGTCTTGTCTAAGATCTTTCAAAGCCAATTTTTCACCTGGTGTCAAATTTTGATGATACTTAGGTGGATTTTTAATGGTTTTCTCAATGTCAGTCTTGACTGTTTGAATAAATGTCTTAATCGACGGATTTGCCGTCCGAATGTCTTTTCGATTTTTCGTATAAAAATGATGTGTAGTAGTCTGTGTTTCTTGTTTTTGTAGTTTTTTTTAGTTCTTGGCTATATAGTGTTCTTTGAATTTTGTACATTTCAACCTCCATCATAAAAGGGTCAGGTTTAGCCACCGGTACGAAAGAGAGACCTTTATTTAATAATGAATAGTGTTCCAAATCAAGAGTCTTATTAGATAGATTAAATATTTTGGTCACCTCCTCATTCTGGGTGGTTTGGTCGTGGGATTTGTACTTGTAGCAGTTCCTCTGCCCCCGCCGTGTAGGTCGACTCTTTTTGCGCCTCTGGTATTGACCCGTGATGCCTCTGGTGGTTCGTCTGGATAACTGCCTCTTGCTAAAAAAGGTTCTGAGGTGTGTCTCTTTAAATCCTCTCTGGTATCGGGGTCTGAGGTGGAGTCTCCTGAGCTGGCATCTATAGTGTTAAATGCTGGTTTGTATATTTTAGTTCTAAATCTAGTATTTGGTCTGTGATAGTCTTGTGCTCCTCCCAGCCACCGGTAAACTTGATGGTATTTGTAATCGTTGTTTACCTTTTCCAATTTCAGTTTCTTAAAGCGAATCAGGTCATTCTTGTACTTGTTAATTTCGTCCTGCAATTTTAACATTTGGACGGTGGCGGTTGAGGCTTGTAAGGTTATAACATTGGTCGTCTCCATGTTCTGTATAGACTGTTTAACAAAGATGAGTTCCTTGCCAACCTCCTCAACCACAATCACCATCCAGTCAAGGGAACATTTATTGGAAATGTGCATCCATTTCTTACAGAATTCCGGATTCTGCCTCCCTATAGTGGGGGCATTCCTCACCCTGAAACCTCTAGGTATTCTCTTAGCCCGGTTATAGTCCGAAATGAATACTCCGTGAAGGTCCAAATCGATTTCACGTTTCTTTAGTTTTAATAAATCATTATATAGGTCCTGTACCGTATTGGTGTGCAATAATTCCTGTGAGGTCTGTGGCCATAGGATAGCGTTAGCTTGCTCATCCGAAATGGACAGGGTTTCAGCAGATTCCAATAAAGCCCCAGCCTTAGCCAAAAAGTCTTCCATAGTACAAACAAGGAGGAAGTCTGAGGGGTAATTCTGAATCACTAGTTAGCAGACTTGCCGTGAGGGGGTGCTCAAGTAGGTGCAACAAACACCAGTTAATATATAAAAAGTATGTATCTTGGCACTCACCCTTTCCAAAACAAAAAATTTGATTAGTATAGATGCCTAGGTGCTATCCCACGTTGTAATATATAAATGAATGAAAAAGAGATGCACTCACAGGTCTTGATAAATAAAAAATCGGTATTTTATTCTCCAAACAGGGTACACATTGTCTGATCGACGTTTCGACCCCTTAGGGTCTTCCTCAGGATCAATGTACCCCAACAAATATGACAAATATATACAAAAAGTAAATAATGTACTCACCAATCGTGATACAGTTCCCCCACCTCCATCGTGTGTACCCGGAAGTGTCCTCGCGATCATGTGACCTGACGTGATACGTGCGTACTGACGTGTCAATTTGTTGCTAAGCAACCAGTGTAACAATTGGTGAAACAGCGAGTCCATCACTCGTAGGGTATAAAGGAGAGATCTACATATGTGTATAAAGTGTATGTGATAGAGGATCTAAATAACAATCCCCAAAGCTATGCAAAGCTATGTAAAATCGTCCATAAAGTGATCAGTGCATGCTATATGTGCGTGTGAACACAAAATAAGTTGATAAAAACTACACCCAGTGAATAAGTGAAAAAATAATAGTACTGATCTCCTCTAAACATATGTGAAAAAATCCTATGTGTATAGTATACATTATAAATAGTGCAAAACATATATATATATATTGCTTTCCAAATATACACATACAATATTTCTAAAAATATACTGGAAGACAGGAATGGTTCTGGCATGTGCAAAGACAAGCAAGAAGGGCATATCTATATGGCAAAAGGAATTTTGAGACTTTAAACATAGTCAAATAGCCAATATAAGTTCCGATTAAGTCAAAATATAAAGGTAAAGGTAGTCAACTGATCACCCCTGCCCCCTGTCTCCCCCCTGTCTCTATAACGTAAACTAGGAATAAATATTCTTAAACTAAAGGTTACGCTGTTTAACTAGATCTAATGTCCCCTCTGTCCAGACATACGGGAACATAAGAGACAGATCAGAATCTCCAGTTTAAATGGACAAAAGTACGTAAACAAATAGCCAAAAAAGAGGGAAAACGACAGCAGAGCCCAAACCGAAACCAAACGGAGGCATCCGAAATAGCTGTCCGTCCCCAACCAGACATCTATAGTCTAGAGAGATACATACCCATGACAATGTAAGGTAGGAGCTATCCATCCAAAAAAGGGGGTAGTGTCTATAGTGGGAATGTCTCTGCTATCGGTATAAACTAACAGAGACGGAACTAGAGCCCTGGGCAGAAGGGATCGGCCCCTGACGGGTCCGAGGTTACCTCTATAGATAAGTACTACAGAAAACAGCTACTAAGTTTCAAGAAAAAACAATAAATATACAAATTTACAAGAACATAGACAGCACTATGTTCTCGTTGAGTCCTTTAGGGGCCACAGTGTCCAATCGGTGTATCCATTGGGCTTCCCGTTGTAACAACATCTTCGACCGGTCACCCCCTCTCGACATTGGGGGGATGTGGTCTATGGCCACAAATCTTAAAGTTGGTAGTCTGTGTTCCATGCTTAAGAAATGCTTTGCAACAGGTTTGTCGCTATGTTGATCTCTGAATGCCGTCATAATCGTGGATCTATGTCCTCGTATACGATCCCGTAGTGTCAAATCCGTTTTGCCCACGTATGATAGGCCACATGGACAAGTGATCATATATATAACATGATCAGTGGTACATGTGATGTAATGAGGTATTTTGATCCATATAGATATGCCCTTCTTGCTTGTCTTTGCACATGCCAGAACCATTCCTGTCTTCCAGTATATTTTTAGAAATATTGTATGTGTATGTTTGGAAAGCAATATATATATATATGTTTTGCACTATTTATAATGTGTACTATACACATAGGATTTTTTCACATATGTTTAGAGGAGATCAGTACTATTATTTTTTCACTTATTCACTGGGTGTAGTTTTTATCAACTTATTTTGTGTTCACACGCACATATAGCATGCACTGATCACTTTATGGACGATTTTACATAGCTTTGCATAGCTTTGGGGATTGTTATTTAGATCCTCTATCACATACACTTTATACACATATGTAGATCTCTCCTTTATACCCTACGAGTGATGGACTCGCTGTTTCACCAATTGTTACACTGGTTGCTTAGCAACAAATTGACACGTCAGTACGCACGTATCACGTCAGGTCACATGATCGCGAGGACACTTCCGGGTACACACGATGGAGGTGGGGGAACTGTATCACGATTGGTGAGTACATTATTTACTTTTTGTATATATTTGTCATATTTGTGGGGGTACATTTATCCTGAGGAAGACCCTAAGGGGTCGAAACGTCGATCGGACAATGTGTACCCTGTTTGGAGAATAAAATACCGATTTTTTATTTATCAAGACCTGTGAGTGCATCTCTTTTTCATTCATTTATATATTACAACGTGGGATAGCACCTAGGCATCTATACTAATCAAATTTTTTGTTTTGGAAAGGGTGAGTGCCAAGATACATACTTTTTATATATATATATATATATATATATATATGTAGTAAGGCCTTTTGGCCTGTGTTTGTGGGAGGGGCGTATGACACACCCCTTCCCTACTTAAGGGACACCCCTTACCTGGCTCCATACCTTCGAGGTCAGCGTTGCATCACCCTCCCACCCACACCTCTTTATCAACTCCTTTTTCTTACATTTCTTCTTGGTGGGCCCTCTTTATTTTCAGGCCTACCTCATCGTCGGTTTCGGCACACCACAACCGACTTGCTACTTTTATACCATCCTACACTTATTAGGTCTTATTTCTCTTTGCCATCATGAGCCCTTCACACAAATATATATATATATATATATATATATATATATAATTTTTAAAACATTTTAACATTTGTTGTTTGAGCACCTGCCTAGAGAGTTGTAATGCAAGAGTTCACCTTTTGGTATATGGATTATGCCTCTACAGCCTTACTGCTCAATTCTCTGCCCTAAGCACACCTCCCTGCATGTGACTTACATGTCCTGTAAAGAGACATCTAATGTTTAAACATCCTTTATTGCAAATTCTGTTTCATTTCGAATTTCTTATCTCCTGCTCCATTATTAGCTTGCTAGACATCGCAGGAGCCTCATGTATGCAATTAACACACAATTTACAGAGCAAAAGATAAAAACTTTTGAAGTAAGCTACATATGATTGAAAATAAAACTATTTTGTTTTCATTCAGGCTGTGTCAGTCACAGCTAGGAGAGGTGTGGCTAGTGCTACATGAACAGAAACAAATGTGATTTAATTGGCAAAGATTTGAACAGTGAAACTCCAGAGGCATGATCTATACACAAAACATGCTTCATTAAGCTAAAGTTGTTTTGGTGAATACAGTTTCCCTTTAATTATTCATAACCTTGTACTAAGTCATGGTTGCATATTTTAGAAACTTGTACGTACTAATTTTCCATTGATACATTTTTCTTACTTTTTCTTCTCTGTTTAATGTATTCAATTATACAGTGAATGCAATCAGAGGAAGGATAAAACTGAATCAAAGGAAGGTCGTACTAAAACATTAAAGGGACACTGTAGTCACCAAAACAAATTTAGCTTAAGGAAGCAGTTTTAGTGTATAGATCATGATCCTGCAGTCTCACTGCTCAATTCTCTGTAATTTAGGAGTTTAATCCCTTTTGTTTCTGTCCATGCAGCCCTAGTCATACCTCCCCTGGCTGTGACTTACACACCATGCATGAAAAAAAAAAATGGTTTCACTTTCAATACGATGTAACTTACTTTAAAAGTTCTTATTGCCTGCTCTCTAAAGTGAACTTTAATCATATACAGAATGATTCTGTGGGATCTAGCAAGCTATCAACAGTGTAGGGGATAATACATTTTAAATTAAATAGAATTTGCAATGAAGGAAGTATAAACATTAGCTGACTCTTTACAGGAAGTGTTTAAGAAGTCTGTGCAAGTCACATGCAGGGAGGTTTGACTAGGGTGCATAAATAAAGTGATTTTACTCCTAAATGGCAGATAAATAAGCAGTGACACTGCAGAGAATTGATCTATACACCAAAACTGCTCCAATAAGCTAAAGTTGTTTTGGTAACTATAGTGTTGCTTTAACAGGTTTATTTACTAAAGTGAGGATTCAAAGTGAATTTCAAATTTAAATTCAGAGAAGCCAAACTAAAAGCATAGCTGGCTCAGATAATTTTTCTGCTCATCTATTATAACCTTAAATGTGAACATTTCTCTGAATTCACTTTAAATTTTTGCTTTCGTGAATTTCCCTGTATGCCACACAGTTTATATCTTTTATGATTTTGAAAGTAATAAATGAGTAGCAAAATGATGACAAATAAGACATTGAGTCATATCTCACCCAAATTGAAGATGCTCCATTCAGTAAAGGGACAATCTAAATCTTGAAATTGCTTCATATCATTGAAGTTGTTATAGTGCCTAGTGTTTCCTTTGAACTGACTTTCCATTCATTGATAAACTATGTTTAAATTGTTTAACACTAAATGACAGTCCCTGGCAGCAATGCCCTTCATTTTTTTCTGCAATTCAGCTTTTAAAATAATTCACTACCAAAGGTGGATTCATTGGAACACAAACTTTCTCTTTCACCTTTCTTTCCTGCCATAACTAATAAAAAATACATTAGTTACAAAAATGACTTGCTATTTTCAAGCATTGTTGAGATAATACACTTGCCAATAAACAAATCAAAAATATACTTTTTCAAATTTTTGTATTTACAGCTGAAAATTATGTCTGCAGCTCGACCGATCTCTCCCTGACTTTGACCACTGTTCACATAGGAAGGGGGGAATCAACTCAATAAACTTCCCAAAATTTCAAGTTTGTCAGTGAAGCTGTGTGGTATGACCCTGAACTTGCATGAGTGTTGATTGTCATGAATTTTAGAAAAAGTTACAATTATAAGCCAATCTGCTGGAGTAGGTGCTGTTTACTCTTTGCACCATATTCTTTGTAGTGACTTTCATTCACAACTTTGTGAACCAGGTGGTGTGCCCAGATAAGCAGAGCTAGGGAGGAGAGAGAGAGATGTCTTATAACTGTAGATATTTTTAGAAATCACCATCCTTTTAAGTCACTCATAGAGTCAAAATATGTGCAGGCAGTGGCGTACATACCGCGGTTACAGGGTTTGCAGGTGCGACCAGGCCTGTCACTCCAGGGACCCCGGCCGCCCTGCGGCCCCTGCAACCAGGTACCCGCCGCCATCTTTTGCGTCCACGGGGTCCATCGGGTGGCCCATGCTGTTAGGGCCCCCCGATGGAGATGGATTGTCAGGGAGTCCGGTCAGCGCTGCGGCGCTTTAACAGCATGACCGGGTCCCCTGTGATGATATCACACGCTGAGAGGAATTAACTGCACGTCACTCCTCCCAGCTAACACACAGAGCCCGCGCGGGAGGAAAGACAGGGAATCAGAGTGGGAACTCTGACTCCCATCAACCTGAGCCACCACTGGACCCCAGGGAAAGTCCTGCACCAAAAAGGTAGAAAACTGGAGGGTGACTTAAATGTGTGTGTGTGTGTGTGTGTGTGTTTGTATGTGTGTGTCTGTCTGTATTTATGTGTCTGTCTGTATGTGTGTATGTGTGTGTGTGTCTGTCTGCCTGTATGTGTGCCTGTCTGTTTGTATGTATGTATGTATGTGTCTTTGTATGCATGTGTGTCTTGTGTGTGTGTGTGTGTGTGTGTCTGTCTGCATGTGTGTGTGTGTCTGTATGTATGTGTCTGTCTGTGTTTCTGTATGTATGTATGTATGTGTGCCTGTCTGTTTGCATGTATGTATGTATGTGTGTGTGGTAATAGGTGTTGCTTGAAAAAAATTGTAACTCCTACCAATCTAGGGCAGACTGGAACAAAGTTCTACCTGATATTTGGAGCATGTGCATTATTGCCCATTCATTACAGAAGAAAATGATATGGATGACATCACAACCTATTTCCTAATATCAACAGTGACATATATTCAAATTAAGAATGTATTTACTATATTCAGTATTTGCTTAAAATAATCAATGTGTACCTAAAAAGTTCAACATGCAGTGCATAGAAATTCTTAGTTTCTGGATTAAGTGAATGTTTGGAAAGGACCCAAAAGGCAACTCACCAAATGAAATCTGATTTGCAAAGCAAATTGTGCATGAATAATGTTCGAGTCATGGGTTGTAATAACCATTGAGAAAAAGATAATTAAGTATCCATTGTGAATTTAAAGCTTGGTGTCATAATGAGATTAAGAGATCATTTAGGTGAATGCTTAGAATATAAATATATTGAGGATTTAAGTGCATGTCCTTATTGTAACAGAAAATTATCTTTTGAATATCAATACAAATTAAGAGTACTAATATGAAAGTTAAAATGTTAATTATGTGTAAATATATCAGAAAGACTACCTTGAACTTCATGTCCCCATACAGTACTCATTTTTATTAACATTAGCACCGTAAATGTAAGTGATAAAGTAAGATAAAAGGTCAAAATGTTGCTTGATGTTCTTCGGTCATGAATAAAGAAATTATGTTTATAAAATACATGATTGCTGTACTTGTGTGGTGGGATTGGAGGTGCTCTTCTCATCAAGTTTTTCCTGAGACACACAAACAATATTTTACAGTGCATACTAATGCAGGGGTGTGCAAAAGGTAGATCCCCAGATGTTGTAGAACTACAGCACCCATGGTGCTTTGCATGTCTTTGCATGCCTTTAGATCTACCTTTTGGGCAGCATTATATTAATGTATTGAAAATGTATAAAACAGATATTAAATGTGTTGTTAGATTGCAAAAGGATTGCCAAGATTTTCAAACTGATGGATAATATGATGCTAGGGGGGTTATTCTATAGATGAGATATAATAATGTTCATAAAAAAACCCTTGTTTTAAAAATAGCGGGGTGCGGGAACTTGGAGGAAAATGGAGCGATGAATGAAAAAAAAAGGTGGAGTATGTTTTTCAAAACTTTCTTTTAGACCAATTTTTTTTTAAATATACCACAATGATGCACACTGTAATATTATACAATAGAAACATGCAATAGACACAGAGTGAGGATTAAGTACTGCATTACGCATGGATCTCAGAGACCTAGTCATTATGCTGCAGGAGTTACTTACTTTAGTGTGTGGAAAACAATTAGTTGAGCGACTGTCTAAGTTCCTGATGCTAGTGACCAGAGAAGACACAGAAGAACTGATCTGCTCCACTGATATGATGCATATGGGGCAACTAGGGAAGCTAAAGGTCAGATGATGCATGAGATGTCAAAGACCAGAAATGAGGACTGAGGAAGAAGTGGAAGACCCTGCTCTCTCTGCTCATCACCTGCACTGTGTTGTGTATATCTTAACTGTATAAAGTAAGTTGAATTATGAATTATGCTGCACTGTATATTTTGAGGTATTTTATGTGCACACAGCATGTTCTAAACAGACAGTGACAGTAGCTCCATCATGAAAGTCACAGCCAGGGGAGGTTGAAAATGGAATACTGTGTTTAATATAGTCAGGATTTGGATTGTAAACTCTCGTAATGACTTTAATATTTATAGAGTGCAGTACCAGTAGAAAGTAGCAGTTAGTGTACTAAGAGTCTTACAATGTGTATTTTTTTTTTTTAAATTAGCAATTCAGCATTTACAGAGTTAATATGAAATGTTTTTTAATCAAAGTTGAACTTTAGGTTACATAAATTCTAATTCAAACCTTTACATGTGTGCATGCTTAATGTAAGTTCTGATATTCCAACGCAATCAGTTTCTAAAAGCAGCTAGAGTCAATTTCATTGAAATGCATTTCAGTATTTAATTGAATGTGTTGCTGACTCATGTCACTTATTATATGTATTCCAATAACCTATCTTAAGCAAAATTTGACTCAACTCTAAATACACATACATCCATTGAATATTAACTGCTTGGTATGCTTGGTGAAATGTGAACTTAACTCTTGATTTTATTTTTTTTATTAGCAGAAAACCAGTTTCACCTTAAACCTGTAATTGTTTAGTCTAAAACTCTAATATAGCTCTATATATGGTTTTTTTTTTTATCAGTACAGTGGCAACATTCATTGGATTCATTATTTCACAATACAAATACACAATAGGTGGAGCTATAAGAATACTTCCCTCTCTTCTTAATGTAACAGTATATGCTGAAATACAAACAGAGGAATACACAATTGTGCAGATTAAACCTTGTACAACATAAAATATCTAGTTATCAACAAAGTACACAGCACACAGGATAGAGTCACATGTAAACCTGGCTCTAGTGTGTGTCTCCTTTGGATCCCTAGGGAGATCCAAACCCCACTTCAAGTAGGAGGAAGGTGGTCGTGATATTACCCTCTCAGAATGATGACGTAGCAGGTTCAGGTTAAAAAGTAACAATTTATTTAGTATAATAAAATAAGAAAGATTGAGCAACAAAATGTATGGAAGACATTATGAGAATTCAAACAACAATATTGTGTGTTATAAAGGAGGAAAAACAAACACAAAGAGATCTAGGAAGGAAAATAGAACAGCCATACCCTTCATATGCAACCACAATGGGAATAATAAGAAAGTCAGGAAAATAATTAAGAAATATTGGCCAATTTTAAAAGATTACAAATTTTAAGACAAATTGTACCTACTGTTCCCAAATTAGCTTACAGTGGATGAAGCATGAAACAAATGCTAGTAAAAAGTAGTTTTAAAACTAAATTACCCGACCACTTTCTTAACAAAAATAAAGGATTTTATGGGTGTGAATCATGTTTAGCATGCAGAGGGACCAGAAACAAAAAAAAAGACATATGACTTCTTTTAAGTATCAGGAGAATAAAGAGTTTACAATCCAAAACCAACTCACCTGTTTCTCAAAGAATGTGATTTACATTTTAAAACGCTCATGCAATCTGATTTATGTTGGAAGAACCACTTGATGTCTACACATCAGAATTGCAGAACATGTAAGAAAAATTAATAAGGTGTGAAAACACACAGCGTTTCAAACCATTTTAAAACATGCCATGACCAAAACCTTAGGAACCTCTTCTTCTGCGCTATTAAATTAGTTCAGAAAGACTAGAGAGGAGGTGACTTTGGCAAGAAGATGGGGGAAGAAGAGATGAAATGTATTTATAATTTTAAAACACTGATCCCTTATGGTGTGAACCAGGATTTAGAGTTATGTCACTTTTTAAAAAAGTAGGAATCAAATGTGAATTTTATTAAAAGCAACATACTATATATATATATATATATATATATATATATATATATATATATATATATAAATTGCAACTGTTTCTGGCACTCATCCCAAACAAAGATAATTAAATCAGCAACTACCAGGTGCCTCTCCGTGCAATAATACAAACAGAAAAAATTGAGAGCACTCCATGGATTTTGTAAATCAAACAAATGTATTAAATCAAACGCAAATAAATCAACGTTTCGATCGTCTAGCGGTCTTTATCAAGATCTTGATAAAGACCGCTAGACGGTCGAAACATTGATTTATATGCGTTTGATTTAATACATTTTTTTGATTTACAAAATCCATGGAGTGCTCTCAATTTTTTCTGTTTATATATATATATATATCTTTCTACTACAAATTGTACTAGAATGTGATTTATTTAGTTTTTATTGGTACAAAATTTAAAACACTATTTTAACTATACATCCCTTATATATTTTATAATAAACAGGTACCCTTAATTTATATATACTTTTAATACTGAAATTTTCCTTCTCACATTTGTTATTAGCTTTTCTTATACTAATTGTGATGTTTTTGTATTTTACCTTTAGGTGATATTTGTTTCTCTATTTTACAGGGGGTTAATCATATGTGGGGACCATATGTGTACATACAGTCCAGCATATTAGAAGTGTTTAACCTTTAAGGTTCCTTTTATATTTAGAGCATTATATATGTCTGTAATAATATTTTGTGTGTTATTTGATACTATATTATGGTTCATGTATCATGTGGCTGTTACATAGTTACATAGTTACATAGCTGAAAAGAGACTTGCGTCCATCAAGTTCAGCCTTCCTCACATTTGTGTTTGCTGTTGATCCAAAAGAAGGCAACCCCCCCCACCCCAGTTTGAAACACTTCCAATTTTGACACAAACTAGGAAACAAAAATTCCTCTTGACCCCAGAATGGCAGTCAGATTTATCCTTGGATCAAGAAGCTATTACCCATCATTGAAAAATTATATCCTTGAATATTCTGTTTTTGCTTTTGAGAAGATCGCTTCCGTAGGGTGGAACGCAGTATGCATTCCAGGAGAGCACACCCCTAAAAATGAGTCCTACCACGTCAGAATATACATGTGGACAATGGAAGAAATGGGTCGAACACAGGCTGCATTCCATGGCTGTCAGAAACATTTGCATCAAAGGAAATGACCGCATGACGCACAACTGAAGGGAACAGGAAGTGTTCGTCAATGGACCAGTGGATGCGTTCCACCGCTCAAAAAAACCTGGGAAATTTAATTTTGGGACTTATAAAAGACAACACAGGGACCCAGTTAAGCCTGATTCACGAACTGAAGAAGCCACAACCCGGCAAAATGCATTTTGGTGACTCTTGGACTTATACTTTTGCTCAATCTTTCTTACTTTCTTATTTTATTATACTAAATAAATTGTTACCTTTTAAACTTGAACCTGCTTTTTAACATCTTGCCCATCTTCCTCCTACTTGAAGTAGGGTTTGGATCTCCCTAAGGTTCCTAAGGAGATACACACTAGAGCCAGGTTTACATATGGCTCTATCCTTGTGAGTGTGCTTTATTAATAGCTAGATATTTTATGTTGTATAACGTTTAATCTGCACTATTGTATTTTCCTCTGTTTGTATTTCAGTAAATACTGTTACATTAAGAAGAGAGGGAAGTATTCTTATAGCTCCACCTATAGTGTATTTGTATTGTGGAATTTAAAGGGACACTAATGTCACCAGAACAACCACAGCTTATTGAATTTGTTCTGGTGACTAGAATCATTACCTTCAGGCTTTTTGCTGTAAACACTGTCTTTTATTAGTGATAACTTCACTGGCCACTCCTCAGATGTCTGTTAGAGATCCTTCCTGGGTCATGACTTCCTAAAATGCAAAAATTCAGTGTCTCCTCCCTCTGCATGCAGACACTGAATTTTCCTCATAGAGATGCATTGATTCAATTTATCTCTATGAGGAGATGCTGATTGGCCAGTGCTGTGTTTGAATTGTGCTTGCTCTGTCCCTGATCTGCCTCTTTGTCAGTCTCAGCCAATCCTATCGGGAAGCATTGTGATTGGATCAGGCTACCACTTCTGCTGACGTCAGCAGGCAGTGGGCAGGTCTAAAGGAAACAGGGACAGCTCCAGACTTGAATACAAGTAAGAATTCTATATTTAGGGTGGCCTGAGGGGCTCAGGGTGGCTAGATAGTGGTTTTAATCCTATAGGGTCAGGAATACATGTTTGTGTTCCGGACTCTATAGTGCTCCTTTAAGGTGTAGATGATGGGGATAACACACAGGTCTATTGAGCTAATCACTATTAAATGTTGTACTATTTTTGTCTGGATTCATTATTTGTTGAAGAATTAATAAGGAAAATGGAGGTGCAGACACCTGAGAAGTGGCATATATTGGAACTGATAATCCTGAGCCTCAGTTGCTTTTAGTATATTATTAGTATTCGTTAAATAAAATAGTTATATAGAGTAAAGTATGCTATATAGAGATTTGATTTTGCTTCTTAACTACTTTTAGACTAATGTTTTGATAATAATTTGTAATCCTTAAATGAGAGGCTAAGGTCTAGTCACCTACTTATAATAAAGATAATTATAAAAGTAAACTGGGGTCACATTTAAAATGTTTTCTTTTCACGTTTGCTTACCTGGTTACACTTATTATAGTACTATAGTTAACAGTACCAATGTCTTTGGTAATTATTGGAAAGTAATGCAATGCCATACTAAATTAATAAAGTAAATTGAAAAAAAAGCCAGATTTAGGAAAGGTAAGAATATGTAAGAAAAGGTGCACATAACTTTTCCAACACATTGGATAGCAAAGGAAATTATGGATCATCATCGTCGGATGGGTACACATGCATAATACACATGCGTTGCTAGCACATTAGGCCCTCACCATAGGAAAGCATTGAATTGATCAATCAATGCAGAGCGTGAAGACTTCTAGCGTCATACAGGGAGTGCAGAATTATTAGGCAAGTTGTATTTTTGAGGATTAATTTTATTATTGAACAACAACCATGTTCTCAATGAACCCAAAAAACTCATTAATATCAAAGCTGAATATTTTTGGAAGTAGTTTTTAGTTTGTTTTTAGTTTTAGCTATTTTAGGGGGATATCTGTGTGTGCAGGTGACTATTACTGTGCAAAATTATTAGGCAACTTAACAAAAAACAAATATATACCCATTTCAATTATTTATTTTTACCAGTGAAACCAATATAACATCTCAACATTCACAAATATACATTTCTGACATTAAAAAACATAACAAAAACAAATCAGTGACCAATATAGCCACCTTTCTTTGCAAGGACACTCAAAAGCCTGCCATCCATGGATTCTGTCAGTGTTTTGATCTGTTCACCATCAACATTGCGTGCAGAAGCAACCACAGCCTCCCAGACACTGTTCAGAGAGGTGTACTGTTTTCCCTCCTTGTAAATCTCACATTTGATGATGGACCACAGGTTCTCAATGGGGTTCAGATCAGGTGAACAAGGAGGCCATGTCATTAGATTTTCTTCTTTTATACCCTTTCTTGCCAGCCACGCTGTGGAGTACTTGGACGCGTGTGATGGAGCATTGTCCTGCATGAAAATCATGTTTTTCTTGAAGGATGCAGACTTCTTCCTGTACCACTGCTTGAAGAAGGTGTCTTCCAGAAATTGGCAGTAGGACTGGGAGTTGAGCTTGACTCCATTCTCAACCCGAAAAGGCCCCACAAGCTCATCTTTGATGATACCAGCCCAAACCAGTACTCCACCTCCACCTTGCTGGCGTCTGAGTCGGACTGGAGCTCTCTGCCCTTTACCAATCCAGCCACGGGCCCATCCATCTGGCCCATCAAGACTCACTCTCATTTCATCAGTCCATAAAACCTTAGAAAAATCAGTCTTGAGATATTTCTTGGCCCAGTCTTGACGTTTCAGCTTGTGTGTCTTGTTCAGTGGTGGTCGTCTTTCAGCCTTTCTTACCTTGGCCATGTCTCTGAGTATTGCACACCTTGTGCTTTTGGGCACTCCAGTGATGTTGCATCTCTGAAATATGGCCAAACTGGTGGCAAGTGGTATCTTGGCAGCTGCACGCTTGACTTTTCTCAGTTCATGGGCAGTTATTTTGCGCCTTGGTTTTTCCACATGCTTCTTGCGACCCTGTTGACTATTTTGAATGAAACGCTTGATTGTTCAATGATCACGCTTCAGAAGCTTTGCAATTTTAAGAGTGCTACATCCCTCTGCAAGATATCTCACTATTTTTGACTTTTCTGAGCCTGTCAAGTCCTTCTTTTGACCCATTTTGCCAAAGGAAAGGAAGTTGCCTAATAATTATGCACACCTGATATAGGGTGTTGATGTCATTAGACCACACCCCTTCACATTACAGAGATGCACATCACCTAATATGCTTAATTGGTAGTAGGCTTTCAAGCCTATACAGCTTGGAGTAAGACAACATGCATAAAGAGGATGATGTGGCCAAAATACTAATTTGCCTAATAATTCTGCACTCCCTGTATAAGAGACCCAAAATCCAGTAAACTGTCAGACGCGCATCTAGTATCTGTCTGGTAGACAGCCACTAGAGACTGTCTTAGTACTGCAATGTAAACTTTGCAGTTTCTCGAAAAATGCAATGTTTAACATTACAGGACTAAGGAGGACAGGGACAGTGCACCCAGACCACTTCAGTGAAATTAAGTTGTCTGTGTGCCTATAGTGTCTCTTTAAAATTCAAATTATGTACATGTACACAATTTTTTATTTAAACATATTTGTTCTTCCTTTATAAATATATGTGGGACATGAAAAGCTTTAGACAGTATACAGTGTCCTTTATCATGCAATATTTCATACAGTGTATGTGTGGTACAAAGGCAAAAGAGCATTTTGTCTCACATACAGTAGATGTGACAAAAATAGATACATGAAATTGTGAAATACCTTGCTTACAAGTATTTGCAGAGACCTTGAAGGTATTATTAAGAGTACAATGTACAGAAAATGGCAACAGAACATAAAAAGAATATCTGCCTTTGAGCATAATTCCTATATACAGTAAACACAGTTCAATCAGCTATTTCAAGAACAAAGGTATTTAAAACTGCTATAGCAATTTTTAATAATCTGTAGAATTCTAATGTAATGCTAACAGTAAAATGGTATGTCAATGCTCTCCTCCCCTCTCCTTGACCGTAGAAATAATATGACCCATTGAAACTTACTGTACTGTTTGAAAGCAGGGAGTGAGCTTCCATTGTCAGTAAATTTACTTGCATTAATGTCAGTAACCAGTGTTTTATGGCAGGGAATTCCATTGCTGTACAGGCTGCTATTCATCATATGTAGAGTATAAATGAGGCTTTAAAGACTTAATTGTACATTGTAAAATATATGAAAAAAATACATTAAAATAGTTTTACTTGATTTCGATATTGAAGGGGTTAAAGATGTAATCAGATGAATATTTACTAGTGGACTGACCATAGCAACTGCATCGTTGCTAATTGGTCTTTCCTTGAGTGAATTTCATTTTTAGGTAAGGATATGCTGCGTTAATGTCTTAGTACTAAGTGCCTACATAAATTCATTAGTATATTTGGAGTACTGGAGTCTGACAATTGCCAACCGTTTTATCCAGACTTCTATATCTCATGAACAAATAGATTTGCCGACAAAGTCATTTGTAAATGCACTCACTAGGTATATAGGATAGACTATATTTATTTTTTAATCCAGAACATGATATGCACACTTTAAATATTTTTTATTAACATTTAAAAAGAATTAAGGAATTAGGTACATTAATATTCAATCTGACTGTGAAATATTAAGCAGTTGCCTTGTTTAAGTATTATACAATTGTTTATAAATGGTGAGAGCAGTATCAACTGAAGACAGGATAAACACACAAATGGGATCTGTTATATCTTAGAGTACTATGAATAGTAATAAAAGGATACTAATTATATCAGGTAAGGATATTTCTAAAGTCGCACCCTTCAGCTTCAGTTTTGTCCCATATACTTTGGAAAATTGTGTACTTTGGAAAAAACTGACTGATAACTCCAATGCATTTATATATTTAACTATAGGAAACAAATGCTCATTACAAAAAATATTCTAAAAATATTTTATTTATTTTGCTTTCAATCCCAAATACTAACATAAAAAAACTGAGATACAAGTATATTTTTTAAGTAAAATCTGGTTAAAATATTTTAACACAAGAATAATTATGATATGTAACATGATTTTTCCACGTGAACTAGTATATCATAAATTAAATGTTTAACCCCTTCAGGACGGAGTCAACAGTACACGTTCTGATCAAAACAAAACGTAAACAAAAACTGGAATTTGCGCTATATGTCTGTTCAACCATCATTCACCTCTTTCATATTAAGAGCACCAACACTTATTATAGATCATTATGTTCAGGAGAAACAGGGCTTCAATTGCTCATGAACTACTCATATATGAAACATAATTTATTATGAATAAAATCCAAAAAACCTTGAGAAATTATGATTTTTAAAAAAAAAAAATGTGTAGTTCCGCCTGACATTTTAGCTGTAAATGTTACAATACGTTTAGCTTTTACTGCAATAAAATGCACATATTTGTATTCAGCAAAGTCTCACGAGTACAACAGTACCCCCCGTTAACAGATTTTACAGTGTTTTGGAAAGTTACAAATATAGCACATTCCATTTTTCATTTTTTTTTACATTAACATTTGCTAGATTAGTAATGTTACCTTTGAGACCGTGTGGTAGCCCAGGAATGAGAATTACCCCCATGATGGCATACCATTTGCAAAAGTACACAACCCAAGGTATCGCAAGTGGGTTATGTCCAGTCTATTTTAGCAGCCACTTAGTCACAAACACTGGCAAAAGTTAGCATTCATATTTATTTTTGTGTGAAAAAAGCAAAAAAACTACATTTGGCCAGTGTTTATGACTAAGTGGCTACTACAAATGACTGGACATACCCCATTTGCATTACCTTGGGTTGTCTACTTTTGCAAATGGTATGCCGTCATGGGGGTAATTCTCAATCATGAGCTACCATACGGTCCCAAATGCAACATTACCAAACTGGCAAATTTCAATGTGAAAAAAATGAAATGAAAGCCTTATATTTGACTCTCTAACTTTCCAAAACACAATAAAACCTGTACATGGGGGGGACTGTTATACTTGGGAGACTTCACTGAACACAAACATAAGTGTAAAACATTTTACAACAATAATATCGTCAGTAAAAGTGCAGTTCCTGTGTTAAAAATGCAAAAAACGTAACTTTTACTGAAAATATCATCATTTTAATACAATTTATCATTTTTGAAACACTAATATTTGTGTTCAGCAAAGACATCCAAGTAAAACAGTACCCCCCATGTACAGGTTTTATGGTGTCTTGGAAAGTTACAGAGTTAAATATAGTGTTTGCAATTCAAATTCTCTGCACTTTCTGCCTAAATTTATTTTAACATGTTTAATTAATATTTTTTTATACTTCCCACCAGCAGGGGGACTGTCTGACAGCCCAGACAGTCCCCCTGCTGGCAGATCCACAGCCAGCTATAGGGGGCCATGTGATCGCTCTTTGAGAGCAATCACATGGCCTCCGGGGGCCTGATTTGCTGGGTAGGGCTGCCTGGGCTAGGGCTGCCCGAAGAGATCACTGTGAAGGTAAGTCCACCTGAGCTCCTGGGGGCTTAAGTTGTTACGGCGTTCTATGCCGCCGCAACGGCTTTAAAGCCCATTATAATGGGGATGGCATTGAATGGCGTAACGGCGTTAAGGGGTTATGGGAACACTCCACTGGCAAAAAAAACATGTATTTAGTAGGAATAGCTCCAAAGAAAATGTGCATGTATTTTTTTTAAAAAGATTTTGTTATTTATAATTGTGGGTTATTCCCCAGCAGGGAGGAGTTAGTAGGGCTTTTCTCACTTTTTTCATACATGTATTTTTTTTACATTTTTTTTAATTGGGGGCATATGAAAACAACTTTCTAAAACTGCAGGTCTTGTGTCTGGAGCCTTTGCAAGCCCTCCCCTTTTTCCCCATGAGTTTGTGCTGGCAGATTCACCAGCCAAGCTATTCTCTTTTCACCTTTTAGGACAAAATGACAGAAATAGATGAATCTCCTAAAATTGTATAGCTTTTGAAAATCACACTTCAGTTAATAGCACCTATAGTGTAAATGTGGACAATATTCTGTTTACTTTTACACTAAAATCTTAAAGGATCACTATAGTGTCAGGAAAACAAAGTGGCCTGACGGTGCCCCCACCCTCAGGGTCTCCCTCCCGTGGCGCTGAAGGGGTTAAAACCCCTTCAGCAGCTTACCTTAATCCAGCGCCGGGCTGAGCGCTGGTGACCTCTCCTCCCCCGCCGACGTCAGCTACCCCGCCCGACGTCAGCGAAGCCGAATGCGCATGCGTGGCAAGTGCCGCGCGCATTCAAAGTGTCCATAGGAAAGCATTTCTCAATGATTTCCTATGGACGCTCTGCGTGATGGAGGCAAAATGTGCCTCCAGTGTCGCAGATGCGCCACTAGAGGCTGGATTAACCCCAAATGTAAACATAGCAGTTTCTCTGAAACTGCTATGTTTGCATCTGAAGGGTTAAAACCTGAGGGACCTGGCACCCAGACCACTTCATTGAGCTGAAGTGGTCTGGGTGACTATAGTGTCACTTTAAGGATCATGCACAGTTGACCACGTGTATTTGTACACAGATAAAAGGAAAAGAAGCAAAGGTAGGAACATATTAACTCATTAATTTATGTAATTGCGTTATTGCTATACCAATAGTAGAGATTTTTATTTTTTTATTTCATTTTTGCTGAACATATTACTTATTATTTCTGATTCTTGATACGCGCTACAGTTTGTGAAAAGACCAAGGCTGGGTCCTTTTATATATTTATATATATATATATATATATATTTAACAAAATACTTAAGCCAACCAAATTCAAGCAATTTTTTCACAATAAGCCAGAGCTAGGAACATATAAATTAGAATCTCATTTATACTGGGCAGATTTATCTTTGCCAACTATTGCAATATTGTGCCTCATTCCATAACCTAGGGTATATGAGAATAAAGCAAATCCAAATGTAAATTGAACAATAAGGAGAGGGTAAGTGTCAGTACTTCTCCTTGTTAACAAGGACCAGCAATGTTTGATCCCACCCCACATAAACATTTTGAAAAGGTGACACAAGAGTTAAAAGTTGTCAGTGCACATTTTTAAAAAACCTATGCAATTATGAGCTTTATAATTAAGTGCTTTTTTATAAACTGTTTAATTCATACCTGTGATGTTTAAGATAAAAGTAAGAAATCCTTCTTTAAAAGTGTTTTTTGTTGTTTACACATTTTATCAGAATACTATAAATAGAAACTTAAAAAAATATATATTCATGTGTATTATAAGTTTATTTTTGCATTAAGCATGATCACAAAACCATGTGAATGTAATTTTATTTGTTTAGGATCTGACACAAGAAATCAGACACTTTGTTTATTCTTTATGGACCACCTGACTTGTCCGGTCACTATGACAATACATTTGTTGAATGCAGACATCATTTAAGTCTTGCAATTATAGGGGAGCTAGGGAGATTACAATATGATATTACCGCTCATTAAGTGATTTTCTGTGAATAGAAATTACAAGTCTTCCCATGTCTCTCCACAAAGCTATCTCAAAATCATGTAGTTGAGCAGAAACACGATAAACACTAAAACTTGTTGGGGGTATTTGTCAGAAAGAAAGCTTAGCATGTGTATCCCTTTCTTCAGTCTGTGACATGGTTAAAACAAATGCTGCTTTTCATCTTACAAGAGCCAACATGTTGCATAAAACCACATAATTTATCTGCACAAGGCAAAGTGACGCCTGTCTGCTTCACTTTATCCTTTTCTGTTCACTTTAAAATAATAAACAGAATGTCTTATTGTATACAATCTTTGTTTCTTAATTGTACTTAATTCTTTGATCTGTTCTTTTTTATAGTCATTATCAAATATTGGCAGCAGAGCGACTGAGTTCACAAATCATGTTAAATAACTGCTTGGATGAAATTTCATTTTAACCAACAGCAGAGGGCACAATTTCTGGTTATCATATAATAGCTTTGACTTTTTTTTTTTTATTCTGCACTGTTAATAAAACCAATAACTGTTTCCAAAAATGTGTCTTACTTTTTTTTTATATCAAATAAATGTATTTTACCAAATTATTGTACACCTAGCACAAATCTATCTTTGAAATATACCAGTTGTACCTCGCTGCAGAACTTGTTGACACTTTATAAATATTAATAATAATAATAATAATAATAATAATAATAATAAATATACAGAGACATGGGGATTGGGAATAATCCGAAATAGATCTATCCTAACTCGGACCAGAAGTAGGACACAAGTAACATAACAAATCAATAAGTCAAACCTGTAGTCAATAACTAACGGAGGTCTGGTACACATAACCTGGACAAAAGCATAGCCAGGTCAGGAACACTGTAAACAAGACTGGAACAACTAGAGGTCAATTACTTAGCCAGGTTAGGAAAATAAATCAGGAACAGTAACAAACATGCTTACGGGCTATCAGAAGCAATGAAAGGATACTGGATCACAAAATACCTTGATTTATAAGGGTCTATGGGATTAGGGTTGGGTTTAGGATTAGGACAAGTAAGGGAATCTCTTTGCTGGTATCAACACTCCTGCTATGGTTAGGATCATGGTTAGGTTCAGAATTAGGATTAATACTTTGCAAAGGTATACATGGGGCTATTGTTGTACACAGGAGATGTTGCTGAGTGCACTTCAGGGAAATTTATTTCAGTGGCACACATGAGATTTGAAAAAAATGCATAGCCAAAATACCATGTGTACATAAAAATAATAAAATAAAAATGAATATCCCAAACTTTAACAAGAAAAGTAGAAACATGGCACCTCAAGAAAGCTCAACATATATCATGTGAGTGTACCCATGGTGGTTCTCATTTGCACAATAATCCCATCTTGACTTTTTCATATTTTTGTTAAACTGCAGAGGTAGAGCGGATGGTAGCGCCATTGACTTGGAGGGACACAGACAAGGGAATAGCAACACTTGAGTGAGGGAAGACCAGAAGTTCTGTTTTGAACAGGTTCAGTTTAAGGAAATGAGCAGCCATCCAGTTGGAAATAGCATAGAGGCAGTCAAAGACACAAGTCAAGAGGGGTGGTGAGAAATCAGGGGATGACAGATACATTTGTGTGTCATCCACATAGAAATGATACAGGAAGTCAAAGGAGCTGATGAGTTTACCAAGGGAGACAGTGTAGATTGAGAACAATAGGAGACCAAGGACAGACCCTTTGGGAACACCAACAGAGAGGGATGGAGAGAGGAGGCAGATCCAGAGAAAGAAACACTGAATGAGTGCTGGGAGAGGTAGGAAGAGCACCAGGAGAGACTGGTATCTTATAGACTGAGATTACAGAGGATGAGAAGAAGCTGTTGATGATTAACAGTGTCAAAAGCAGCAGAAAGGTTGAGGAGAATTAGCATAGAGAAGTGGTCATGGGATTTAGCAGTGATACGATCATGGTATAGTTTGGTCACAGCTGTTTCAACAGAGTGACGAGCGCGGAATCCAGATTGAAGCGGGTCAAGCAGAGAGTTGGATTCGAGGAAGTCTGTCAATCTCGCATACACAACTCACTCAAGGATCTTGGAAACAAACGGCAGTAGCGAGATAGGGGGGTAGTTGAACAGGGAATTATGGTCAAGGTTGGGCTTTTACAGAATTGGGTTTACAGTTGCATGTTTGAAGGGCAGAGGAAATGTGCCAGAGGAGAGGGAGAGATTGAAAATTTTAGTGAGAGGCAGAGCTAGAGAAGGAGACAAAGCACGGATGAGATATGAGGGAATAGGGTCGAGGGGAACAGGTGATGGGGTGGGAGGAACAGAGCAGAGCAGAAACCTCTTCTGCTATAGCGGGTGCAAATGTGCATAGGACAGCTGAGGGAGTGTTGTTAGGGGAAAAGTTCATAGTGGATGGAGAAAGATGAGATTTCCACAATTACTTTTGAGGATTTTTTTATAACCCTCTCTTTATATTTGCTCACCTCCTTCATTTCTATGTTTCATATTGTTATTATTTACATAAATTTTTTTTTTTAAATGTAGAATTTTTGCATAGTTTTGTATTATTATAATAATTATTATTATTATTTGTGTTTTTTTCATATTACTATTATTTCATTGAATTTCATTTTACATTATCATTATAATCATTATATTTATAAATAAAAACACTGAGCCTTCATCCCTTTTATTGTCAAATGTATTGACATTTCACATTGTTAAAATCTTTTAATTATTATGTTTATATTGTTAATTCTTTGCATTATGTTTTGTATTGCTTTGACTTATTGGCCCAACCCATTCATTTGATATTAATTGCTAATTGATTGTGTTAAATACTTGAACTGTAATGGGACTATATATAAGTGCACTGCCTCTTTTCTGCCATCTGTTTCACTTTTTTACACATGTATTGTTTTTATTATACTATAAATTCTATAAGGTTCTATGTACCCTTACTTTATGTTGTTAATTCTTATATTATTTAGTTAGTCACCTTCCCTCTTTTCTAAGGTACATTGCTTGCACTTATATGTTATGTGTTATATGTATATGTAATGTGACATTGGCCAGTGTTTTTTTTTTTTGGTAGTGTATGGAGTATTTTTTCTTTTGCCAAGTACTTGCCAAGGAGCAATCTCCAGCCTCAGGTAAACAACGATAACGGAGAGCTTTACATATGAGAAAACAGGGGGCTGGCTGCAATCACCTGAACATGAATAAATAGGGTGCTGCTGGGAGCCAATTTGTACAGTAAAAGATAAGAAAAACCAGTACAGTCCCTTATCCACTAAACAGCAGCTTGTCTGCTGACAGATTTTGTAAATTTTTTAAAAGCACCTAATCTAGGCAAAAATAATGGGGGTTTAGTTACATGATCATATAATGTAAATAAACCCCCATTATTTTTTGCCTAGATTAGGCGTTTTTAAAAACTACCAAATTCTGTTAGCAGCGAAGTTGCTGTTTAGTGGATAAATCTGTCAGCAGCGAAGTTGCTGTTTAGTGGATAAGGGAGTGCGCTGGATTTTCTTTATTTACTATATATATATATATATATATATATATATATAAAAATATATATTTTTATATATATATATATATATATATACTTATATATATATATATATATACTTATAAATATATATATATATATATACTGCCTGGCCCCCAAAAAAGGTCACATACTCTAATATTTTGTTGGACCATCTTTGCTTTGATTACGGCACACATTTGCTGTGGCATTGTTTCAATAAGCTTCTGCAATGTCACAAGATTTATTTCCATCCAGTGTTGCATGAATTCTTTACCAAGATCTTGTATTGATGATGGGAGAGTCGGACCACTGCGCAAAGCCTTCTCCAGCACATCCCAAAGATTCTCAATGGTGTTAAGGTCTGGACTCTGTGGTGGTCAATCCATGTATGTAAACAACGTCTCATGCTCCCTGAACCACTCTTTCACAATTTGAGCCTGATGAATCCTGGCATTGTCATCTTGGAATATGTCCCTCTCTTCAAAATACAGCTTATAAGGCTGAAACAGAAACAGAGGGAAACACAATAGTGCAGATGATTTTAAAAATTATACAAAGTAAACCAATATCTTATAGTGGCACACTCACAAAAGTAGAGCCAAGAAGTAACCTGGCTCTGGTCTGGATAACAGCGGGATCCTTTATGGGAGATCCAAACCCCACTCCAGATAATAGGGAAGATTTTCAGGTAGTTTCAGGAAAAATAAATACTTAAAATTTCTGTAAAAGTATATAATTTATTCCAAAAAACATATATATATATATATATATTTCTGTTCTAGCTTGTGGAGCCTTCTCTTTAAATTTTCGTTGGTGAAACGCATTTGCATTCCACGGCCGTAGCATCTGCTCTATTTGGTCTGGGAGGCGGATGTGTGCACTAAATGGAACGCATGTGCGTTCCACGAACAGCATACTCGATCACATGATCGACAAAACCGGAAACGGGATGGCAAGGCTCACCAGGCAGAACCGGACGTCAATCATCACAACAGGTGGAACGCAGAAAAATACCGCGACTTTACTATGTATGGATGGATATAATAGAACCATAAGAACTCTGACGCACAACATACACCAACTGAGGAAGCCTATTAGGCGAAACGCGTTTTGGTGACTATTGGACTTTTATTATGCTCTTGTTTTTTATCTACATTTGTTTTTTGGAATAAATTATATACTTTTACAGAAATTTTTTATTTTGCCTGAAACTACCTGAAAATCTTCCCTATTAAAAACGGATCACATCAATGATTTTTTCAGTGATAATGCAGTTTTTGCGTGAAAATGCAAAAAACAAATATGAATGCTAACTTTGGCCAGGGTTTATGACTAAGTGGCTACTAAAAACGATTGGACATATTCAGTTTTGAAGACCCTGGGTTGTCTACTTTTGCAAATTTCATAATGGGGGTAATTCTCTTTCCTGGGCTGCAATATTGTCTTAAAGGTAACATAGGTCCCCAAACCAATCCGGTAAACTCAAAGGGGCATGTGCTTTATTGACCTTTCACAAACACCATAAAACATATACATTGTGGTACTGTTGTATTCAGGAGATATTGCTGAGCACAAATAGGAGTGTTTTAGAGCAGTACAACATATAATGCTGATGATATCTTCTGTAAAAGGGCATTTTATTTGTGAAATATAAAAAAAACTAATATGAATGCTAACTTTTGTTACTAAACTATGGTATGTAGTGTAGGGGGTAATCCTCAGTCTTGGGCTGCTATATGGCTTCAAAGGCAACAAAACCAATTTTTAATGTTGATAAACTGAAAAAGGGAATGTGCTATATTTAAACCTGTAACTTTCCAAAACCCCATAAAACTTGTACATGGGGGGTACTATTTTACTCGGGAGACTTCGCTGAACACAAATATTAGTGTTTCAAAACAGTAAAATGTATTACAACGATGATATCACCAGTAAAAGTGACGTTTTTTGCATTTTTCATGCACAAACAGCACTTACATGGACGATATTATTGCTGTGATACATTTTTCTGTTTTGAAACACAAATATTTGTGTTCAGCGAAGTCTCCCGAGTACAAAAGTACCCCTCATGTACAGGTTTTATGCTGTTTTCAAAAGTTACAGGATCAAATATAAGGCTTGTGTTTCATTTTTTTCACATTAAAATTCGCCAGATTGCTTACGTTGCCTTTGTGACCCTATGGTAGCCCAAGAATGAAAATTACCCCTATGATGGCATACCATTTGCAATAGTAGACAACCCAAGGTATTGCAAACGGGGTATGTCCAGTCTTTTTTAGTAGCCACTTAGTCACAAACACTGGCCAAAATTGGCGTTTTTTGCATTTTTAACACACAAACAAATACTAACGCTAACTTTGGCCAGTGTTTGTGACCAAATGGCTACTAAAAATGACTGGACATACCCCATTTTCAATACCTTGGGTTGGCTACTATTGCAAATGGCAAGCCATTATGGGTGTAAATTTAATTCCTGGGCTACTATACAGTCTCAAAGGCAACGTAACCAATCTGGCGATATTCAATTTCAAATGTAACGTGCTATATTTGACCCTGTAACTTCCCAAAACACCATAAAACCTGTCCATAGGGGCTACTGTTTTACACGTGAGACTTTGCTGAATACAAATACATATGTGTATTTTATTGCAGTAAAAGCAAACAGTATTATGACATTGACAGTTAAAATGTCATGTAGAACTAAAAAATAATAAAATTTCTTATTTTCTCCCATTTTTTATATTAAATTATGTTTCATAGCTAAATATTTGATATTAAATGAAAGCCCCGTTTCCCCTGAATAAAATGATATATAATAAGGGGGGGTGCATTTAATATGAAAGAGGTGAATTACGGTTGGACAGACATATAGCTCAAATGCCAGGTTTTGTTTACGTTTTGTTCTGTTCACAAAGTGTACATTTGGCTCAGTCCTTAAGGGGTTAAACAAAATGTTAAACTAAATTTTAGCTGTATGTGTTAAATCACATGCTAGTTAATTTGATGTTTTCAGCTAGTTTTCTCACTTTAACTTCCTATAATTAGCATTTAGACTAGACTCTTTAATGCGATAGAAATTAAAGTTTCTGCATATAATGGCATACTGCATCCATGTCATGCTTCAAAAATATACACTGATCAGTCAGAACATTAAAACCACCTCTCTAATATCATGTACGTCCCCCTATTGCTGCTTAAAGAGCTCTGATGCATTAAGCCATGGACTCCACAAGACATCTGAAGTTGTCCTGTAGTATCTGGCACCAAGAGATTAGCAGCAGATCCTTTAAATCCTGCAAGTTGCAAGGTAAGGCCTACATGGATTGGATTTGTTATTCCAGCATATCCCACAGATACTCAATTGGATTGGAATCTGTGGAATTTGGAGCCCAAGGCAACACCTGGAACTCTTTGTCCTGTTCCTCAAACCATTCTTGAATACGTTTTTTTGAAGTGTGGCAGGATGCATTATTTTTCTGAAATTGGGAACACCATTGTCATGAAGGGGTGTAGGTGGTCTGCAAATATCTATAGGTAGGTGGTATGTGCCAATGTTGCATCCACATGAATGCCAGGACCCAAGGTTTCCCAGCAAAATATTGCCCAGAGTATAACACTGCCTCTGCCTTCTCTCCCATAGTGCATCCTGCTGCCATCTCTTCCCACTTGTAAACAACACATATGCACCTAGGCATCCACCTGATCTAATGGAAAATGTGATTCGTCTGACCATACAACCTTCTTCCATTGTATAAAAACAAGGTGTAGTGTGCAAAACGACATACAATTTGATAGTAGCTCTAAAAATTTATGTGGGGTCAACCTTACTCTCCTAACCAATACAATAAATAGCATATAAATAAGTGAGAAACACAAAAAGTGAAGCACTAAAATAGGGTTATCTTACCCTTCCAATCACAGTGATACTTAAAAGGTTAGGGTTCAACATCTAGAAAGGTTTGGTTTAAACACATAGAGCCAGGGATCATTGAGTTTAAAACAATGTGAGCACATTTAGCTATTTCCTTACATCAGCGTTTGTTTATTCAAGCTACACTATCATTGCTTTCTGTTTTGTCTTTGTCTTGAGTGATGCTATTCAAAAGGAAGAAAGGTGTGTTGCTACCTGCAAAAGGGAAACCTGTGTATATATTGAGCCTTATAAGCATCAGGCTCTACATCATGTGAATGTTTCTAATTATCTGTACTTTATTCTCTCTGTGTATTTTATACTATTTAAACGATATATTGTCTGTTATATCATGTTTTGCATGTGCTGCTCCCTAACCTATTATGTATCACTGTGATTGTAAGGGTAAGATAACCATGTTTAAGCACTCCCATGGTGTTTTTCAACATCTTTCCATTGATCCATGGTCCAGCTCTGATGCTCACATCCCCACTGAAGGCATCTCACTGGTCTGCTGCTCCACAGCCTCATACACAAGAAACTGCAATGCATAGTGTGTTCTGATGCATATATATCATGGCAAGCATTAAGTTTTTCCACATTTTGAACTACAGTAGCTATTCTGTATGATTGATCCAGACGCACTAGTCTTCACTCCCCATGTGCATCAATTAGCCTTGGGTATCCATGACCCTGACGACGGTTCACTGGTTGTCCTTCCTTGCACCACTTTTTGCATGTACTAACCACTGTGTACCAGGACTTGGCCTTTTGGAGATGCTCTGATCCTGTCGTCTAGCCGCCACTTTTTGGCCCTTGTCAAAGTCACTCAGATCATTTGACTTGCCTATTTTTCATACTTCCAATACATCAAATTCAAGAACTGACTGATTAGCTGCTGCCTTATATATCACACCTCTTGACAGGTGCCATTATTATAACTGTTATTATTATTTATAAAGCATCAACAAATTCCGCAGCGCTGTACAATGGAAGAACTAACAGACATGTATTTGTAACCAGACGAGTTGGATGCACAGAAACAAAGGGGCTCATGGCTCTGCTCAATGAGCTTACATGCTAGAGGAAGTGGGATATAGTGAAACAAAAGGTAAGGGTAGAAAAGTAGGTTGCTAGAATAGAATTCACTGAGGGCTTAGTGGCATTTGGTTTGGATGACATTTGCAGCGGAGGAATCAGGATGTGGGGAGGGAAAGCTGTTAACAGTTTAACAGATATAACAGATATGTAATCAATGTTATTCACTTAACCTATTTTAATGTTGTAGATGATCAGTGTGTGTGAATAAGCAATTATATAAATGGAATGCCAGAAAAATATCCATTAAACAAGCACAAAAATATATATTCTGACAACATATAGCTGCATTTTTGTAAAACATACAGAAAAAGATCCAGTATTACTATGAGGCCAAAGCTTATCGGATGAGGGATACTGTAGACACCAAAACAACTTTAGCCTAGTTAAGTGGTTTTGCTTTATAGACCATGCCCTCTGCAGCGTCACTGCTCAATTATCTGCCACTTAGGACTGAATCACTTTTGCTCTTGTCCATTCAGCCCTAGCCACACATCCCCTGGCTCTGACTTACACAGCCAACATGAAAATGTTGTTTCATTTTCAAACAGACTTTATATTGCTTTAGAGGTTTATTATTGCTGCTTTGTAAATAGAACTCTAAGCACAGATGAGGCTCCTGGTGGGTCTAGAAGGCTATTAGCAGAAATATGAAATTCTAAATTAAACAAAATGTGTAAAAATGGAAGTTTAAAATTAGATATTTGAAGTGTTTAGGAAGACGGTGACAGGCTGCATAAACAAAGTGATTTAACTCCTAAATGTCAGACCATTGGGCAGTGGCATGATATATACCAAAAACTGCTCCACTAAACTAAAGTTGTTTTGGTGCCTGTAGTATCTCTTTAAGTTTTAAAAAAATCTAACTTTTAGATATATTATTTTTGATAAAACACCAACATATATAGGTAAATAAAAATAATGTGTTGTGTTGGTAACACAAATTGTCTACATTACGGCTCCCAAACTTTTATGGGCGGAGACCCACTTTTGAAAACTATAATTTTTTGAGACCCACTTGCTTTTAATGCATATTTTGAAAATTAACACCATGGCAATCCACATTAGAGGCATACAATTGGCACACCCTGGCAATCAGTTTTAGAGGCATATAATTGGCACACCATGGCAATCAGCTTTAGAAACATACAATTGGCACGCCATGACAATCAACTTTAGATGCATACAATTGGCAGACCATGGCAATCAATTTTAGAGGCATAAAATTGGCACATCATGGCAATCAGCTTTAGGTGCATAAAATTGGCACACCACAGCAATCAGTTTTAGAAGCATAAAATTGGCACACCATGGCAATCAGTTTAAATGCATAAACTTGGCCCATTATGGCAACTTTAGGTGTATACAATTGGCACACCATGGCAACCAACTTTATATGCATGCAATTGGCACACCAGGGCAATCAGCTTTAAGTGCATAAACCTGGCACATCATGGCAATCAGCTTTAGATTCCTAAACTTGGCACATCATGGCAATCACTTTTAGATGCATAAACTTGGCACATCATGGCAATCAGCTTTAGAGGCATACAATTGGCATAATCATGGCAAACAGTCTTAGCTGCATAAAATTGGCACACCATGGCAATCCGTTTTAAAAGCATACAATTGGCACACCATGGCATACAGTCCTAGATGCATAAAGTTGGCACATGGCAGCTTTAGAGGCATACAACTGGCACATTATGGCAATCAGCTTTAGATGGCACATGATGGCAATCAGCTTTAGAGGCATACCATTGCAACACCAGGGCAATCAGCTTTAAATGCATACAATTGGCACACAATGGCAATCCGTTTTAGATGCATAAAAATGGCATAACATGGCAGTCTTAGAGGCATAATTTGGAATATCATGGCAGTTTTAGAGGCAGAAACTTGGCATATCATGGCAGTTTTAGAGGTAGAAACTTGGAATATCGTGGCAGTTTTAGAGGCATAATTTTGGGTATCATGGCAGTTTTAGAGGCAGAAACTTGGCACATCATGGTAGAGGCATACTACTGCTTACTCAGAATCAGACGTTCTGTGTCCCGCTCTTTCATCCAGGCACTTCATGTTGATTATCCCAGTGGTGGAACTAATGTAGAAAAGGCCCTGGTGCAAGTATGTTTTCTGGCCCCTCCTCTAGTGCCAGTGTGGCCAAAAGCTAGATTCCCACCTGTCAGAGAACTTTAACAATGCTATGCCAGGTGGGGATCTACCATTTGTTCATCATTGCAGGGTTATATTTGTGAGCAGTGTTTGAATATTTGTAAGCATGTTTTTGTATAAAGTGTATGTGTGCATATATGGGTGTATTTGTATGTACTGTTAAAATTGGAATGTAGTGGTGTACTTGTGTGTAATGTTTGCATCTGAATGCAGGGGTGTTTGTATGTAATGTTTGTGTTTGATTGCAGTGTGTGTATAGGATGCAATGTGTGTGCAGTGGATGCAGTGTGTGTATACTGTGTATATAAAATATACATATACACAATGTTTATTTAAATGTAAGCATGTTTTGTATGAAGTATGTGTGTGAATGTTGGTGTTTGAATGCAGGTGTGCATTTGTGTGCAGTGTATACACTTCCACACACATACAGAGACACACACTGACACACATGCAAATACACAGACACACAAATACACACACTGACACACTGATACTCACAGACATACACACAATGACACCTAGTTTCCCACACACAGATACACAGACTCTCATGTACACAGATACACACTGACACACAATACACACATGGACACACAAATACACACACCCTGACACAAAAGGACACACAGATACACATACATATAGAGACAGGAGGTGAGGGTGACAGTGTGGGAGGGAATGTGTGTGTGCTGGTGACAGCGTGGGGGGCAGTGTGGGGGCAGGGTGAGAAAGGGTTACAGTGGGCGGGCAGGAGGAAAAAGGGTTACAGTATAGGGGGCATGGGGAGAAAGGGCTTCAGTGGGGAGGCATGGTGAGAAAGGTTTACAATGGGGCAGGGTTACAGAGGGGGGAAAAGGATGAGAAATTGATACATTGAGGGGGCAGGGAGAAAAGGGGTTACAGTGTGGGGAGGGGGACAGGATGAGAAGGGGTTACAGCGTGGAGAGGGAGGCGGGGAGAGAAGGGGTTGCAGTGTTGGGGGGGCAGGGAGAGAAGGGGTTTTAGTGTGGGAGGGAGGCAGGAAGAGAGGGGGTTGCAGTGTGGGGAGAGGAACAGGGAGAGAACGGGTTACAGTGTTGGGGCAAGAAGAGAAGGGGTTACAGTGATTAAAGACAAGCACTCCCGACATGGACAAACACACACACATTGAAAGACACATACACACTCTGTGACACACACACACACACACACACACACACACTGACAGATCTACACATTCACTGAAATACTTACATACACACTTACTGGCAAGGAAAGAAGGGTTACAGTGTGGGGAGAGGGACAGGGAGAGGACAGGTTACAGTGTTGGGGCAGGGAGAGAAGGTGTTACAGTGTGGGGAGGGGGTCAGGAAGAGAAAGGGTTACAGTGTGGGGGGGCAAGGAGAGAAGGACTTACAGTGTGAGGAAGGGGTAAGGAGAGAAGGGGTTACATTGTGGGGGCAGGGGCAGAAGGCTTTACATTGTGAGGAAGCAGGGTGTGGAGGCTGTGTCCTTTATTAAATTCCCTGGTGGTCAAGTACCTCTCCCTGGTGATCCGGTGGATAACTCTGCGGTTTGCAGCTCCGCCAGGTGCAGAGCTGCAGACTGTGTGATAGAAGTGTTGACGCTGTGGGTGCTCACGAGACTTCGATCACAAGGTCTGCAGCTCTGCACTCGGTGGAGCTGCAGACCAGAGGTGCTGGGCAGACTGATTGGAGGGAGCCCGGTGGCATACAGGGCAAGCCACCAGGCACCCTCCTGGTGTCGGGCCCGCGGTTACGGACCGAGGGCCTGACTAATCAGTCTGTCTGCCTGTTTCTTAGGTCCCCGGTGGACCTAAAGGCGTTGGTCAGCGTGATCCACTGGGAATCGCCCTGCAACCCACCAGTGAGTCGTGACCCACACTTTGAGAAACCCTGGTCTACATGGTATGAACACTGTTGTTTTGGCGTCTTGTTATGAAAAAGTAACAAATTACTATTTAGAATTATTATTATTATTATTATTATTATTATTATTGATACTTTATATGGCTTGAAAATTAAAAGTCTAATGTGTAGTGTGCAGAACAATTTACAGTTTATTAGGCTACAGTCTCTAACTGACACACTACAATGACTGGACTAATTTTAGTCTGGATTAGCAAAAATTGTTTAAGTAACCAAACTGCAACCAAATTTGCAATTTTTATATTTAATAAAAAAAATATACAGTTCAAATTTTGCTTTCTTTTCTTTTCAATTGAATAAGCACATCTCTACCTGCTTGAAACACACTCCCACCTGCAAATCCTATATTAAATATAGGATTTGCATATTTATTAAACAGAAAATTCCAGTTTAATTATTTCTAAATGTAGTTGGTAGAATACAAACTGACAAAATAATTTTGCTTGCTTTTTGAAGACAAACCTACAGAAATCTACTTTATTTACCTAGTGCCAGCACATGTAGTCTGGCAAAGGGTTAAAATATATTAAAAAATAATATTGATTCAATACATTATATTTGTAAAATACTCATAGAAAATATTACAAACTTTTATGTAAAAATTATTAGGGATAATGCACCCTGTCTGTAGGGTGGTGTATGGTGTAAATGACAATGACAAATGACAATTTTGCATTGTGTAAGCTTGTATTTGGATTGGCCACTCTCTCTCTGTTAAATATGAGCTTGTGGTTGTGTATTTTATAATTTGGTTCCAAACGTCAGCCTCAACATCCACTTTAATTAGGAGACTGTATTTTAAAATACAGATGTTTTTGAGAAAAAATCTGGACTTTGCAATCCAAATGTCTTTGGATGGTACAAGATTATTTTTGATTATTACTACATCTCATGGAAAGTTTAATTTGTAACAGACATATTTTTGTAAGTATTTTTTGCAAAATATGGAATTTGACTTAATCCTCCAGTAAACTTGTTTTATTATTTTGGAATCACTTTCCTCCAGCCCTCCACATTTAATCTTTCTGCAAAATATATTGAAGGAGTTTCCAAACTTTCCAAAAGTGTACAAAATGTGTGTTAAATCAAAACACAAACGAAAAACAATCAAAGTGAACACAGCGGCTAGATTTGATTTGTAAATTTAAATACAGATTAAGAAACACCACACACAAAAAATTATTTAATTTTACATTTTACAAGGCTACTTAAAAACACCTATCTTAGCAAACAAATATGGTGATTTTCAGTGGTGTATTTTGGTTTTGTGCTGCCCTAGGCATGATTAAAGACAGGCACTCCCGACATGGACAAACACACACACATTGAAAGACACATACACACTCTGGGACAGACAGACACACACACACACACTGACAGATCTACACATTCACTGTAAGACTTACATACACACTTACTGGCAGAAACACACATACACATTCAATGACTGACATACACACTGAGAGACATACATATTTACTGATAGAAATACATACACAATCACTGGCAGACACACACTCTCACTGTCAGACACACACACTGAGAGACACACATTCACTCACTGACAGACACACACACTCTGTGACAGACACACATTCACTGACAGACACACATTCACTGACAGACACACATGCACACTCACTGACAGACAGATACACATTAACTGACAGATACAGATACACATTCACTGATACACACACACACACTAACTGACAGACATACACAACCCTTGATGGACACACACTCTCAGTGACAAACACACACATTCACTGACAGACATACATACACACTCACTGGCAGACACACACTCTCAATTACAGACAGCCTCACTGACAGACGCATATACACTCTCACTGACAGACAGACACACACCCAATCAAAGTAAGACACACACACACTTAGAGACACATACACACTCACTGACAGACAGACATACACACATACACATTCACTGACATACACACACTCAGGGACAGAAACACACACACTCTTGATAGACACACATGCATACACAGTCACTGACAGACGCACACACACTGATACTAACACACTCACAATTTTTTTTTTTAAATTACTCCTACATTTGGGAGTACTGGGTGGATTCTCAATTTCCCTGGGGTCGAGTGGGGCTGCTGGGCTTGTTTCTGTGGTGCTGGGAGCTCCCTCCTCTGCTCCCTCATGTGCCGCTTAGTGATACCGGGGCTGGAGTGACATCATATGCCGGCTCTGGCATCACTGTGGTGCATTTGAGGGAGCAGAGCAGGGAGAGCTCAGTGGAGAGTGCTCTATCGCCGCCCACCCACAATCAGAGCAGATGGGCGGTGGGTGATCCAAGGTGGCCGGGCAGCCACTTCTTGGGGCCCCCAGGACAAGAGGCTGACCACAAATCTGCCAGGACGTTTGGAGGATGGTGCTAAATACAGTACTGGTGATTTTACCATATGGCCATATCATGTTAAACCCATCACTACGTCACATTACCCCAATATCGGTGAGTTCTACACTAATTTTAACAAGGTAGAATAATATGCTAACTGCAATACTTACTGCTTAAACTGCTGCCAGAGACACTCCTCAATGTATGCTTTCTCTAAAGGGGCACCTATAGGGGAGGTGTGCTCAGCTCAATAGGAATCTGGTCTGGATTCCAAATCTATACAGAAAAAATGGAAATTGGGGCACACCTGGAGCATGCATTACTAACTAGTGGTTCTACTATAAAGACAAACATATACAAATTACTGATTAAGGAGCAGCATAGACAAAAAAAATAATAATTAGTTTTAAACAAATATGGGGATTCAGTTAAACAATCTGTTCGCTAAGGTAGGTGATGTTAAGTAGCCCTTAAAACTTAATTTTTCTCTTGTGCGCTGTTCCTTAATCTGCATTTTGTATATATTTTGCTATTTATGATATTTGGATCTCATAAGTAATGCCATCAATGTATGCTAAATTAATATATATTTTTTTCTTACAACTTTCAGGACTGAACAAGTGGTTTTCTCTCAATCTTAGATAATAAATGTAGTAACTAACAAAGAAGAGAGACAGATAGATCATGAAATGTCTTTACAGTCTACTAGAGCTTCAGTTTAGGACAAAACAGCACACATTAGCCCTTCTCTTTCCAAAACCTATAAAAAATCAATTATTTGTAAATTTATGGATTATGCATGCGTGAATACTTGGGGCGGGAAGTGACCTACGAACTTTGACCGTGTCATGTCTCCTAGGCGACTGTATATGCTTAGGAGGTGTGCGCGATCATTCCATGCCGATACTCACCTGTAGAGATGGCTGGAACTTCCTTAAAAGTTTATTATAGGCTCCATAGCAACCTGTGACGGCCAGCTCCTTACACAGAGTGTTAAGGAGACTATCCTCTACAGGTGGTTTCTCCCATTTGTCCCCTATTTAAACACAGCACAGCTGAGCCTTCATTGCTCAGTTGTTCTTTGATAGCCTACCCTACTACCTTGGTGTTTGTTACCTGCTCTCCTCAATCTACCTGACCCTTGGCTTTGACTATCGCTTATGAACATTGCTGCATGGATTTTGACTTTGGATTACCTGACTTTGCTCTTGCCTTGCCCCTTATCGGACGTTGTTTGCCTTGGACTTTTGTTGCTCATTTTGTAAGTACTGCATTCTAGATTCCATAACCCCAAAAAGTGACAAATATACTCTCACAACAATCAGATGCACTATTTTATTATTATACATTTGGATAGTACCCATCTCCTCACTTTTTTTTTATTTCTTTTTGATTATTATTTTCTTCACCTTCCCTTCTTATTACTACTCGTTTTTATTGTTAAATGTGGATTTCTTTATATTTCAAATTAATGTGAAATATGTTTTTTTAAATACTGTTCAATAAAAATAGTTTTAAAAGGATATTGTCTCAGTCATTGGCCATAGATCTCTCAGCACATTTCTTTCTCAAAACATACAGGGAATTAGAATTATGGAATGAAAGTTGCAAAGCTAGGTACATTATTTAAATTTGACCTTTATGGAGTGGAGATTTGAGACAGTCATCTTTGTAAGTAGAGGACAAATGGAGCTGTTGAAGAACCCTTAAAAAAAAAAAGCACATGATATAAGGCAGAATGTCATAATGTTGAATCAAATAATTGCTTTAACATTTTTTTTTCTTTCTTTACATTTTGCACAAACAAATCTTCAAATGTCACGCAATTATTAGTGGAAAAAAGTGTTTAATTAGTCATCATATGATCTCAAATGACTTTCTATTGGAAAACCTCAGAGTTAGTCAGAGAGCATAGCTAAATTAAATGCATCATGAAGCTACAGGAGCTGTCAAAAGACAGATTAACCCCTTAAAGGAACACTAAAACGTTTGGAGTACAATCATGTATTTCTAACGCTGTAGTGTCTTGAGACCTATTTTGTCCCCTCCCCCATGTGAGGGTTTGAAAGGTGAGTAATACCCGCTGTGTGGCAAGTCTGGAAGATACCATGTGCCGGCGCAACCTGAAGATCCGAGAGGTGAGCAGCGACATTGGCGCAGAAGAATTGCCTCAGTTCACCTGATGCTTATTCTCCTCTCTACTGCCATCTAAGGGATATATTTGGAGGATATATTCCTCCCCCGCCGATGTCAGCTCCCTCTGTCGACGTCAGCGGAGCCGAATGCCCATGTGCGGCAAGTGCCGCGGGCGCATTCAAGCTGTCAATAGGAAAGCATTTCTCAATGCTTTCCTATGGACGCTCTGCGCAATGGAGGCATAATATGTCTCCAGCGCCGCAGATGCGCCTCTAGTGGCTGTCCGGAAGACAGCCACTAGAGGCTGGCTTAACCCTGCAATGTAAACATAGCAGTTTCTCTGAAGGGTTAAAACCTGAGGGACCCGGCACCCAGAGTACAGTTAAACATATATTGCAGGATTAACATGCCTAAAATTTCCCCATTTCTGTCTTTTTACCATAGGGTCTATCAAATCACTATATATATTTTTTCACGATAGTACCTTCTCACTGTGTGATATTTAAAAGATTTTATTTTTATTTTAAATATATGAAATAAATGATAAGTTTTAATCTTTATCTCTATTTTTATATATTTGTGGGCAATTTCCGAATCTAGTAAATTCATTTCTACCAAGGGTTATTCCCTTATAAAGCCTGCATCATAGAGCTCATCGCATTTACATCTGACTAAAATAGCCACTTTTAGGCATGTTAATCCTGCAATAAAAAATATATTTTAACACAATTAAAACTACTGGGCCAGGCCAATTAATTGAGATGCAGTGGTCTTCTTGCCTATAGTGTTCTTTTAAGGATCAAGGCTGTTTAAGATGCAACACATTTTTTAGCACTTTGGCCATGTGTTCATTCTACCACAGCATTTCTCTTTAAGTACACCCATACATACTATACTATTATCTTTTAAAGGGAAAACATTTACATACCCTATACCAGTTGCAGGCAACCTTTGGTACTCCAGATGTTGTGGACAACATCTTCCATGATACTTTGCCAGCATTATGAGAGATGGGAGATGTACTCTACAACATCCAAAGTGCCAAAGGTTGCCCATCTCTACCCTATATGTATAACACAATATTATTATTTTTTTCTCAGTTTTACATTTGATCATTTCTACACAAGTGCTAATAAATACAATGTAATCCAAATATATTCACTAATTATTTGATTGTTAAAATGGCCAAAAGGTATACAATTTCAATACATTTTTAGAAGTTATAAAATAAATTAAAAAAAATTAATACTGGAAACCAGTAGGTGTATAGGTGCTTTTGAGTATAAGGTAGTGGGTGAATGTGCAAACAAGGTTTTTTCCCTTTCACCTTAAAACATAGATTAATAAAAGAAAATAGAAGTAAAAACACTATTTCATATGTACAACACCCTGTGTCAAAAATTGAAGAATAAATAGTATATATATATATATATATATATATATATATATATATATATATATATACACACTTAACAGTATTTAACACAGTGTCCAAAGGTTGGGAATATAATAAAATTCTAAAAGAGATAAATAAAAAATTACATAGTGTAACCTGATAAAATGCAATATGAAGTGAGTAAATATATGGTTAAACTCACAAATATGGAACCGTACCAGGCTCTAAATTATCGGCTTCAAGGTGCCAGTACTGGCTTCGGTAGATGTCCACAGGTATGGCAGGCAGGTAAGATGTAGTATCTAAAACAGTTTATTAGAGAAAATGTAAAATCAGGACACAAACAAAAGCAGTGTGTAATAACTAGGATATACACTAACGCATGAATTCCTTCTCCATTATAATGATCAAAATTAGAATTCAACGAAAGAAAAGGAATTTAATTAAATTGGATAAAGATATTGGAGAAATCCAAGAAAAAATACAACCAATAGGGGGTTGCATAGAGATTAACAACTCTCTTAAAGAAGTAAAATAAATAGTTGAACAAGAGGAACAGGAAACAGTTAAAATTAAGAAAAATAAGTTTATCGGAGACAAACATGATTATGCTACCAACCAGGTTAGATCCTTTGCTCAGAAGGCTCAGAATGATTTTTCAGCACGGTATAACATGCACAGTAAAGTCTTGACAAACAATCATCAGGGAAATAAATATCATACTCACCCTCCACCCAATCAATCAAAAAGTAAATTTAATAGCCCTGGTCAAAAGGTATTCACATCTAAGTTTAGAAACAAAATTCACCATAAACCCAATAGACAAGTGCAATTCAGGAAAAACTACCACAAAAAATTGGAGAGTTCTGTTTCCCGACCAAATAGATATCGTATTCTATCAGAGGACTCAGTGGGGGGTGAATACAGAAACAAAAGAGGAGCAAAGATAGTGTACCTAGATAATTAATAATAAACTCTAAGTACAAGAGTAAGTGTCTAGGTCTACAAAGCTAATAGCTGTCAGACAAAGTACTTCACTAGTAAAATTCAAGAAAAATAAATACATTTTATTATAAATAAATGTAATACCAAAAAAACAGAAGTGCTAATGTACAAAATATGAACCTAAAAATAAGTGCTGAAGCTATTACCCTAATAAGGGTAGCTTAATTATCTAGGTACACTATCTTTGCTCCTTTACTTTACATTTGGGGTTACATCCCTGTTCTTCTAGTGTACCTTATATTTGGCTCTATTTTTGCTCTCCTGCTTTTGCAGTAACAAAAGAGATACTAATCACCTCCCTCGTCCCCTTTTTTGGAGTCCAGCAACTTCAACCACTTTCGAAAGAGATTGGGGAAAAGAAGCTGGGCACTAGAAGAAGGGGAATAAGAGCAGGAAAACCCCTGGATAGGAAGAAAAAAGAGAAGATTGCACCAATAGGTATTTTTAATCTAGCAAATAAATCCTTGACCAATGAACACATACAAGTTTTAAATAAAGGTTTAACATTTGCTCCAACATGTTTTAACCATCCCTTTACAACTTTTGTAGACTTGAATACATTTACGAGAAGTTAATGCTTAAAAAAGTTTTTTTCAAAATACTCACCCCCTAATTTAAACACTAATTTTATTCATACAAATTTAAAAGAAAGGTCTAAATTCTTCCCAAAACAGTACAAAAGTGGAGCGATGCAATTGTTTGAGAAACTTGTGATGAAGGAGGTCAAAAATATTTTAGATGGGAAAAACAAATCAAAGAAAACATTTAATTTACATTTTGCACAAAAAATGCACTTAAAGAATTAAGTAATGACCCTGAGCTAATAATTAACCCAGCTGAAAAAGGGGGGGGGGGCATAGTCCTCCAGAACAGAGATAATTACATTAAAGAATCGATAGACAACTTAATGATAATGTTACTTACCAAAAATTGCAAAGTGACCCCACAGATAAAATTAAAATACTATATCAAAATCTCCTGGAGAAAGAAAAATCTGTGGGAATCCTCAATACAAAGGAATTTCAATATTTAAATGTCCAAACATGTAAAATACCATTCTTTTATACTATCCCAAGAGTCCATAAAGACCCGGTTAATCCCCCAGGAAGACCCATAGTCTCTAGGGTTAGATCTTTATTAAGCCACCTATCAGAATATGTTGATAGACAACTGCAGTCACTGGTTACATCTCAGCCGACATCTTTGAGGTATTCAACACAACTCCTACAGGATTTGAACAAAGTAAAGTGGGAAGAGAACCCAATTTTAGCGACCTGTGACATCACCAGTTTATATACCATAATTTCACTTGAATTAGGCTGCGAAGCAGTGTGACATTTTTTAAACAAATATCATACCATCCATTACTAATTAATTGTATTATGGATAGTATAGATCTTATTCTACACAATAACTACTTCTGGTTTGATGGGCATTTTTTTCTTCAGCTTGTGGGTAATGCGATCGGGACCAAGTTCTCACCCAGTTATACTAATCTCTTCATCTCCTTTTGGGAGGAATCTTTTCTAGGGACACAAGGCGCCAGGAGTGCGAGCTTGGTCCTCTATCGTAGGTATATAGATGGCATTTTCTTTATTTCGAAGGCCAGTGAGGAGCTCTTAAAGGATTTTATTTTGTTCTTAAATTCCAATCAGAGGGGTGTTGTTTTAACCTGTGAGTATAGTTTTGAAAATAGACACTTTAGATTTAGAAATGTAAGCAGAAGTTTTTAAAAACCAAAACTTTTTATAAGAAGGTCGACATCAACAGTTATATTGATTTATCGAGTTGTCATTACCCACCATGGCTGAACAACATTCCTAAAGGACACTATATTAGAATGTTGAGGAACTGTAGTGACATTGACCAATTTGATGTTCAAGCTGGTATTTTAACTAATTGTTTTAAAGACGAGCATTATAGGACTCAAACCCTTGAAAAACAAAAATTGGAAGTAAGATCATTAAGTAGAGATAGTCTCCTTACCTATAAAAATGATTTATCAATAAATTATTAAAACAATATAAGAAGAGGGATCCCAATCATTTTGGATTGCAATGAGGATTCCAGAACATATCATTGATAAATATTGGTAAACCCAACATAGTTTTCAGGGGAGCAAAAAATATGAAAAATAAATTAGTTAGAAGTTTTATCAAAGACCAACGCAAACAGAATATGTTTAATTTATTTAAAGGTTTCTATCCCTGCAAAATGTGTACAGCGTGTAAAAGAACTAGTCTAAATAAATCTAAACAGGTTGAGTTTAGTTCAAATATTACCAAAAAGAAATTCAAAATCTGACCTGTTACTCAAATAATGTTGTGTACCTCCTCTGGTGCCCATGCGACATACAGTATGTAGGAATGACGACCAGAACCCTAAGAACCTGCATGCTTGAACACATAGGCAATATTCAGAGGGCTTACGCAAAACAAAGTGTATCAGCTCATTTTGCTAAAGCCCACAACCATGACCCAAAGTTTTTAAGTTTTATGGCCATTCAAAAGAAAAAACACGATTGGAGAGGGGAAGACAATTTCTAAGAACTAAGCAAGGTGAAAACCAAATGGATATTCGAGTTGGAAACTTTTAAGTCCCCATGGCTTAAATTTAGATTTTGAATTCTCACATTTTTTATAATTTTTAAACTTCTCTTTTGTTCTAATAAGTGTGCATTAATTTGAATTAAATTTTATTAAACAACTTATGCTTGAGATTTTTTAGTATTTTTATTATTATTATTCCATCTTGCTAATTTTTCAACTATTTTACCAGTCATATTTATGATGTTTTAATATACTTATTTGTATATCATTGGTCTATTTGTCTAGTATCTTTTATATTTTGTATGTTATCAGTATCTAATTTAAGTGTTTAATCTAAGTCCATAGAACACTATAAACATTATATTATTTCAATTGTAGGCATAATTGCCCACTTATAATATGGATGCCGCAGCACTTCCTATAACAGAGAGACTTGATCAATATTAGACCGGAAGTGACGCCACCACCACGGCAAACTGACACACGAACATGACCAGAAGTGACACGTGACCTGGAAGCAAACCGGCATATCGGCGGGTGAATTGATTTCGGCAATCAACTAAATCATATAAAAGGAGAGCAACCAGCATCTATCAACATGGCACTGAGGAAGACTTCTATGTCGAAATGTGCTTGATGTATATTTTATGCTGTATTTTATAAGGACTATAGTAGTGTATATACTTGTTATTACACACTGCTTTTGTTTGTGTCCTGATTTTATATTTTCTCTAATAAATTGTTTTGGATACTACATCTTACCTGCCTGCCTTACCTGTGGACATCTACCGAAGACAGTACTGGCACCTTGAAGCCGATAACATAAATCCCTTTATCACTTTATATTGCATTTTATGTACTTTTTTATTTATCTCTTTTAGAATTTTATTATATTCCCAACCATTGGACACTATATTAAATACTGTTAAGTATATATATATATATATATATATATATATATATATATATATATATATATATATATACATATACTTTTTATTCTTCAATTTTTGACACAGGGTGTTGTGCATTTGAAATAGTGGTTTTACTTCTATTTTCTTTTAATAAAGAAAGAGATTTTAAATAACTATTTTTCTTCAGTATATATTAATGAGGATCTTATGGCAATAGATATACAAATGATTGCTGCAAAAAAACTTACAGATA